>NW_028241558.1:0-157822 GCF_964263255.1 Lissotriton vulgaris
CTCTCTACACCCCTCTCTCTACACCCCCCTCTCTCTACACCCCCCTCTCTCTACACCCCCCTCTACACCCCCCTCTCTCTACACCCCCCTCTCTCTACCCCCTCTCTCTACACCCCCCTCTCTCTACACCCCCCTCTCTCTACACCCCCCTCTCTCTACACCCCCCTCTCTCTACACCCCCTCTCTCACACCCCCCCTCTCTCACCCCTCTCTCTACACACCCCCTCCCCCTCTCACCCCCTCACAACCCCTACTTACACCCCCTCTCTCACACCCCTTCTCTCTACACCCCCTCTCTCACTACACCCCCCTCTCTCAACACCCCCCTCCCCCCCTCTCTCTACACCCCCCTCTCTCTACACCCCCCTCTCTCTACACCCCCCTCTCTCTACACCCCCCTCTCTCTACCACCCCCCTCTCTCTACACCCCCCTCTCTCTACACCCCCTCTCTCTACACCCCCTCTCTCTACACCCCCTCTCTCTCCACCCTCCTCTCTACACCCCCCTCTCTCTCCACCCCCCCTCTCTCTCTACACCCCCCTCTCTCTCTACACCCCCCCTCTCTCTCTACACCCACCCCCTCTCTCTACACACCCCCCTCTCTCTCTACACCCTCCCCTCTCTCTCTACACACCCCCCTCTCTCTCTACCACACCCCTCTCTCTCTTCACCCCCCTTTCTCTCTACACACCCCCTTCTCTCTCTACACACCCCCTTCTCTCTCTACACACCCCCTTCTCTCTCTCCACCCCCCTCTCTCTCTACACCCCCCTCTCTCTCTACACCCCCTCTCTCTACACCCCCCCTCTCTACACCCCCCTCTCTCTACACACCCCCCTCTCTCTCTACACACACCCCTCTCTCTCTACACACACCCCTCTCTCTCTACACACCCCCCTCTCTCTCTACACACCCCCCTCTCTCTCTACACACCCCCCTCTCTCTCTACACACCCCCCTCTCTCTCTACACCCCCCCCTCTCTCTCTACACACCCCCCTCTCTCTCTACACACCCCCCTCTCTCTCTATACACCCCCTCTCTCTCTACAAACACCACTCGCTCTACACCCTCCTCTCTACACCCCCCTCTCTCTACCTCTCTACACCTCCATCTATCGCCCTCACTCTATCTGTCCCCCCCTCACACTATCCCCCTTCCTCACTCTATCTCTACACCTCCATCTATCGCCCTCACTCTATCTGTCTATCTATTGCCCTCCCTCTATCTATTGCCCTCCCTCTATCTATCGCATCACTCAGCACCACCACATCACTATGCGCTACCACAGCATCACTGAACGCCACAGCATCACTCGTCGCCACCACAAAATCACTCCGCGCCACCACAGCATCAATCTGTGCAAATATGTTCTCTCAATGTTTCAAGCTTTATTACAAATGTCACAAAAAGAAGTTAATATTTTACTTCTGTTCTTGGATTTTCGTCACAATAAAATACACTGAACATAATGTTCACAAAAGTCATTTACAAAAGTTTAAGCTATTGCCATTATAAATTACAATAACTTCCATTTAAGTATTGATTATTTAAAAAAATTAAAAGCCATTGTTATTTGTAATATCAATACATCCAAGTCACATATTGCAGTACAAATACGATGCAGCACTCCTGAGGCAAAATAGCCGGGAGACTTTTTTAAAATTGTGTTATTCTTGTGTTACTCTGTGTTTTTAAAAATACTTTACTCACCAGTACCAGCTTGCACTCTACAGCGGATTTATCGCTGATAGCTTAAGGCGCAGGACGCTTCTACGAGCGCTTTGCCTCGCCCGCAGGCCACGCCCCTTTTTTAGGCCACGCCCACTCCGACATCATAAAGGGACGCTGAGAACAAGCACCACCATTACGATGCAGCACTCCTGAGGCAAAATAGCCGGGAGACTTTTTTAAAATTGTGTTATTCTTGTGTTACTCTGTGTTTTTAAAAATACTTTACTCACCAGTATCAGCTTGCACTCTACAGCGGATTTATCGCTGATAGCTTAAGGCGCAGGACGCTTCTACGAGCGCTTTGCCTCGCCCGCAGGCCACGCCCCTTTTTAGGCCACGCCCACTCCCCCTGGCCCTCCCCTCTCCAGCTTTAAATCATGTGCGTTCCCAGGAAGCGCAGCGGACGAGCGCAGCGAGAGCGCTGTTTGCGCGCCGATGGCGCGCTTAAGGCAAGCTCGTCTGCGCTCGTCCGCGCCCGGCCGGGCCCAAGGGCCATGTCCCCTGGCTCCTCCAGAGGTGACAGACTGGTATACAGCCCAGGCATCCTACACCAGTTACGGCCACCTATCTCTTCCAAGTGCGGCACTCGCCTACACCCCCTGGAGATCCCCCGACACTGTAAGTACTGCAATTTAGATCTATGCACTACAACCACCAAATCCAACGTCGAACCAAAGAACTACTCTATGTTTCTTCTGAACTGTAGGTCCCTTGTAAAACACTGCCTAGAGATTTCCCTATTACTAGAGGAACATTCCCCAGATGCAATTTTCCTGACCGAGACATGGCTGAACCAAGACTCTCAGCCAGACCTAGCACAAGCTATCATCCCAGGATATCAGATAGCGCGGGTCGACCGACCACGGGGCAGAGGTGGCGGCCTCGCGATCATATACAAAGAAAGCTATACCTGTCGCTACTTAACGGAAGACATTGAGGATTGTGAAAACCTCTCTTTTTCTATCGTCTTCTCTCCCAATGCCTGCTTCACCGGTATTCTCATCTACCGCACTCCCGGTCCCATAGGACAATTCAATACATCCCTACTCTCGGTGACCTCCCAGTCGGTTGTCTCTCCCTCCAACTTCACCCTACTCGGAGATTTCAACATTCATTTCGACAATCCACTAGACCTCTCGGCACAAGAGACCCAGTCAAGTTTGGCCGCATATCAACTCGAGCAACGAGTTCCGTCTGCCACACACGAAAAGGTGCACCTGCTAGATACAATTTTCAGCAACTGTGACCAGCTTAAAGTGGGCAGCATAACCAGACTTCCTTGGACAGATCACTTTTTAATAGCTTTCAATTGGACCACGAGTAAACCACCCCCTTCCTTATTTTCCACAAGGAAAACTCGTAACTGGTCTAAACTCCCCATTGACAACTGGGTACAAGCTCTATGTACCACGAGACCCTCCCTCTCCCAAGATCCAACCTTTAACAACAAAAAATACGAGGAATGGATAACCACCTCTTTGGATTTGGTCCTCCCAGAACACGCACCAAAATCCAAGAGACACAGCAAAACAGCTCCCTGGTACACAGAAGAGCTCAGGAACCATAAACGTCTCTATAAAAAACAGGAGAGAAAGTCGCGCACATCATACAAGCCCGAAGATAAAGCCACCTATAGGGAAATGATCAGGACTTATAAACTGGCCATTAAATCCTCTCAAGCTGCCTTCTACAACCTTAAAATAACTACGGCGAAATCTAAACCCAAAGAAATCTACTGCATAGTTAACTCCCTGATCAAACCCCCGCCCCCGGTCACAGACAACAACAACTCACCGACCAAGTGCAATGATCTGGTGGAATTCTTCTTCCAAAAAATCAACAAAATCTATCTCTCCTTTCCTAAACCGTCCACTGACTCTCCTGGCCAAAACCTGCACTTGATATCAAACCCGACCAAGCGGTTGGAATCTTTTCCCCTGATATCACCGGAAACCGTAGAGAAACTGGCACAACAAATAAAATCCGGTTCCCCGTGCGACCCTGCTCCCCCAGGCTCACTAAACCTTGCCAGCACTGCTATTTTCCCCACGCTCCTGGATCTCATGAACTCCTCTATAATCAGTGGGACGGTTCCCTCAACATGGAAGCATGCTATGGTACGGGCTTTACTGAAAAAACCCTCCCTTGACCTGGCCAATCCCAGTAATTATCGCCCGATTTCGTTACTCCCTTGGGCGTCGAAAATTCTGGAGAAACATGTCAATACCACTCTGACAACGTTTTTCGAGGAAAACCATCTCCTCGACTCTTCCCAAACAGGGTTTCGTACCAAACATAGGACAGAGACCGCTTTACTGGCTGTGACTGAGGAGGCAAGACGGCTTCTGGATCGAGGAGGATCAGTGGCAGTGATCCTCCTCGATCTAAGTGCCGCATTTGACACGGTACACCACAAAATCTTGCTAACCCGCCTGGCCGACTTAGGAGTGACCGGAGATGCCCTGACGTGGTTCAATTCCTTCTTATCTGACAGAACCTTTCAGGTCTTCGACGGCACATCCTGCTCATCCACTCGTCCTCTGGGATGCGGAGTCCCCCAGGGCTCTTCCCTAAGCCCTACGCTCTTCAATGCATACATGAGGCCACTGGCTGAGGTTGTTCGCCCCGCATGGTGTCAAGATCATCTCCTATGCGGACGACACCCAGCTGGTGGTCTCCCTTGCACAGAAGAGCAGCCTCCAGTCGCCACCAGACCTAGCGGCCTGTCTGGAGGACGTAAAGAGGTGGATGATGAGCTCATGCCTAAAGTTAAACGACGATAAAACTGAGCTAATGATCCTGGGCCCAGCCTCCCCCGCCTCCATAGAGCTGATCTGGCCATCAAGCATGGGAGTGGCCCCACCCCCCAGAGACATCATCATAAGCTTAGGCGTCTGGCTCGATAAGTCTCTGAGCCTTAACACACAGGCCACCAAGATTTCAGCCACCTGTTTTGGCCTCCTTAGGGTGATCAAGAAAGTCCTTCCCCTCCTCTGCTTCGAGGCCAAACAGACAATCATTCAGGGCCTCATCCAATCCCGTTTGGACTTCAATAACGCCCTCTACTTGGGAGCCTCAGACTACACCCTACAGAAGCTCCAACGCACCCAGAACAGTGCTGCCAGAGCGCTGCTGGGAATCCCCCGGAGGACCTCAGTAAAAACCGGCCTAAAGACCCTGCACTGGTTACCTGTCAGGGACAGAGTAAAATTCAAATCGCTCTGTATCGTCCACCAGACATTTTGGGAAACGGGCCCAGACATCAACCGCTCCCTGATCTCCCCCTATAGGCCCAACAAAACCCTCCGCTCTTCAACAGCATTCATGGCCGAGATCCCCAGGATCCGCAGAGCCAGAGCAGGAGGACGCTCCTTTTCGTACAATGTTTCCAAACTCTGGAACTCCCTCCCTCTGCAGCTAAGGAACAACCCCAACCTGACTACCTTTCGTAAACCGCTAAAAACTCTACTGTTTAATGCCCAATAAAGTAACCTCATGAGGGCTTCTTCTGTTTCAGCGCCTGGACGCCTCAGGGCAGCTGCAGCGATCTATAAGTCACATTTTCATTTCATTTCAAATGCTATAGGTGTCACATTTGCGAAAGTTAAAACTATTGACATTGTCAATGACAAAGCTATTAATTTCGCTATTTTCAAAACCAACACATTAATAAAAAAATTGACATTTACAAAACCAATAGCTCAAACCTTCCTAATTGCATTACAAATGCTTGTTTTTAATTATAGAGAGTCCAACAGTTTTGCAAAAACCATAACAGAACAAACATTTACAAAGACAGATGGCTGACTTATTGGTACTTATTGGTAATGGCAATTCCCGTTGACGGCGTTAGTCCAGTATATTTCCTACCTACGTTTTTAAATTGTTTTTTTTTTTTTGTGGGGGTATGTTGATGCGTGCCTATGCCAACTTCGTCACTTGCTTGTGCTAAGAAAAGACACGGCGAAACATAGAAGTGTACATACATATTGTTCTTTAGTGTGACATGATCCATTGTAAAAGCTTTTCAGTGTTACCCATTTGGTTTGAATATTAATGCACATTTTATATGCATACTAGAACTGTTTACCTTAACCACAAATCTTGCAGTATGGCATACCCTTCTATCTGCAGTATCTGGCCCACTGGCCTGAATACTTCATTGTTGCAGAGGCACCTGGTGGTGAATTGATGGGCTACAGTAAGTACATTTCGACGTTCTGCATTTTATCCTTTATAAATCTTATAAGACTGTGTTTTTTTTCAATTATGACCCTTATTCGACTATATGCAGGATCATGTACATCAGCATGGTCGCTTTGTAAATTTTTACTTTCGTTGGTATGTATCAGAAGGTAAGATATGGTTTCCAAACCAAGGCTGAGCTGTCAAGTAAGTAGCTCTAGTGCTTGAATATGTTCTAAAAAAAAAAGCAGTATACTGTTGCAAATTATCACGCATCACATGTATGCTTAGCAGTTCATAACAGTAATCCTAATTTTGTACAGTATACATTACTTTTATTTTGAAGAAAACAGTGTTGATAGAATTACTTAGTTCAGCCATAGGATGCCATGCATTAATTTTCTCATTGAAATTGTCAGCTTTTGTCCTTTGGAGGTCTTTGGCCAGCGGTGTTGTTTATGATACGAGAGGTCTAAGATTGTGGCAAGCTTGTCTGAATTTCAGATTTTTAAATTTGTTTCTATTGTCCTGAACTAACAGGATCAAAAACAGTGTCTGCATCAACATTGGGCGTGGAGTTTTCCATAACAAAAGTTGGGTTCTCAATTTCTTTCTCCTTTTGTAGCTTCACCGTTAAAGGCAAAAACATTTGCGTCTTTAAGCAGCAACGTATATACATGAAATTTTACGGCAGGTGCAGACTTGAGTTCTTGAAATCTGCATTATGGTTTGCTGAAAAATGTTGTGCTGAATCAATGAAAATAAAGTTTCAGGGCTAGATGTATCAACTGTCCCGTTCGCAAACGGGCCGATTCTGTATCATCCCAAAAGGCCCTCGCAATATAGGGAATTGCAAAATTTTCGATTCCCTATTTTGCGAATGCATTTAAGGAATCTCAAATTGCGATTCCTTAAATGCAATGCGGGAAGCACCCAAGTTGTGCGAATTTGCCCTAAGAAATCGCAAATTACCTCCAACTTCAAGTTGTAATGTGCGATTTCTTTGAAAAATGCACCTTTTTGCATTTTTCAAAGTGCCATGTGGCGCACATACATGCCCTTAGGGCATGTAGGTGTGCCACATGTGCACGCATACATATTTCAGGGGTGCAATAGGGTGTCCTTTTGACACCCGTGCATCCTTGGAAATGTATTCGCAATTTGTGAGTACCTAATGAGTACTAGCAAATTGCAAATATCTCCCCATTCATTCTTATGGGCCTCTAGGCCCATAGGAATGAATGGTAAGGTATTCCTTGATTGCGAATCGTAATTTGCGATTCGCAATTAATGAATATTAGGGAATTGTAATTATTATTGGGATTCCTACATACATGCCATTTTGCGAGTCCTTAATAGCGAGTCGCTAAAAATCGCTATTAAGGACTCTCAAAATCCTTTATTGATAAATTTGGCCCCAAGTCTTCTCTTGTCATATTTTTTTAACCCAAAATAATACTGTAAAATATATTGAATGCAAGCGTGATAAAAGATGTGAATAGCATGATTTCTTATCATTTTCTGTCAGTTAAACCAGCATAAAAATCTTCATTTATTTCTTAATTCGCCTTCAGTCTTCTGGCGAGACAGAAAAACGTTCATTAATAGGAACCCTGTTCCCACCACAACTGCTATCTGACTTGCCCCCTCACTCTCCAGAAATATGATTTGTGATGCAAATCAATGCAACCTGGGATCACAGAGCACTCAACCTAATCTGTAATACTGAAATCTTTAAAAAAACAAAACATTTTTACTTGAGAAAAGATTTTTTTACTTGGGCTCTGATGCCGAGAGTGATGGTTTTGCATTCTGTAAGCAGAATTAGATGTTCAACGGTTTGTAGGATTCATTAAAATAGCCTTTTTCTGGGGGGTTTTCTGATTGCAGAAGTCTGATCCAGAAATGACAAAAATACACTCTGGTCCTCACAACCAGACTATTAAGAAACATGGGTACTGATTCTTTTATTTGGTCCAATGCGTAGAAGTGTCTCCTACCTTTTTGTTGGCATACGTTTTCAGTTTGGAGTGAAGATCATTTCCCAAGCAGAGTAGTGTCGACCCAGCCAGCCTCCTAGTAGCTGTTCAACTGATCCTCACTGATTGATTGCTCCTAGCCTTAGGACACCGTGTATGAGGCTATCCAACAATTGGTTCTGCTCCTTCTGGCTTGGCACTTCTGCCATCAACAAACCACTGTTTTCATTTACCAGCAGACCACTTACTCAGTCCCTGTAGCAAAGTTCCAGTATATAATACATGCGTGCATGAAGTCTATGTAACCTATTGCGGCAGCAGATTATAAACTATATATCTGGCTCCAAAACTCATTAACATATCCTTATGCCTATTCACATTGAAATGAATGAGCTGTTAATGTTTTTGATTTCATAGATTAACTTCGATAGCTAAATGTTTGTCCTGCTTTGTCTCCATGTGAATTCCAACCAGCTAAAATTAATTCCAATAGATATTTCTAGTGTCGTTTAAGAGTTTGAATCTCTATTGTGATAAATGTATCTAGTCATTTGGAGTTTCTTAAATGGTGGGTGTAAGTATTTGTTCTTTTGTAGTGTTGAGTTTCAATTGCTACATTTAGAATGTATATATGATTTGCAGTCATGGGTAAAGCCGAAGGCTCAGTGTCCCGAGAGGAATGGCATGGCCATGTCACCGCTCTCTCTGTTGCTCCTGAATTCCGAAGGCTGGGGTTAGCAGCTAAGTTGATGGAGCTATTGGAAGAAATTTCAGAAAGGTGAGCTGCGCTTTTGATACATTTTACGGCTCGAGTGGGTGAGGAAAGCAAAGCACTTACATTTTTTGGAATTTTAGGCGGGAATTGCTTTGGTTTTGTATTCAATTTTGCCAAAGAAAACTTCAAAATAGCGACATAAAAATGTATCTTCCAACTTAAATTTTTTTCGCTTCTCTGAGTTTAGTGTTTCTGTACAACTTATAGTTGTTGGAATACACCTGTGTATAAATTAAGGAGGGTTGCGTTGCGCCATGCATGGCCACATCACAGCTCATGAGTCTTATCCACACAAGGTCCTACCTACAATAGATTTAAATCACGGGCACTGGCCTCCACCAGATCAAATGACTAGCTTAAGCACTTACTGCACATACTTGGCTCCAACTAATACCATCCATGACAAATGGGTAATCGAACTCAGCAGGGAACACAATGATGCTGAATGGGAACACAATGATGCTGAATGGGATCACCCGTTAGCTCTTGCCACCACCGTATCCAGAAATTTATAGTTAAAATTCATCAGATTTTACGTTCTGCACCAAGCATATTTAACTCCAGTAAAGATCAATTTGTACTTGCCAAAGGCGAATGCCTCGTGCGCGAGGTGCAGATGTAAAATCGCAGCTTTTGCGCCACATCCTTTAAGAATAAACATCACTGACTCGTGTCTGGAAAACCACAATGGCACAACTGACTGAACTGTCTAACCTCCCCATTTTGCATAACTTGGAGGTATTGCCACTGGGACTATTCACGCGACCTACCTGACACAAAGCTTTGGCTTGTTTTCTACATTTAGCTCTGTTGCTAGCCATGCATTGCATCACCAGTCGCTCGGTTGTCTTGTGGTCTGGATTTGAAAGCACAGCCCTCATATGTGAGGAAGCTAGAGTACTCCCCAGGTGCCTACTGTCACCAGACTGGGATGCACTACCACCCCAATAGAGGTCCTCTCCAAGGACACCATACCTCTTTAGGATGCACTTGCCTATACCCTGACACCGGCCCTGCTCCTCTTGTCTCCTGCGGCTTGATTCTACAGTAACATATTGTCTGTCTACTATCGCAGGCCTCTAACTCAGCCATCTCCTGGTGCAGTCGATCCCAGTGACCCTGCGTCACAGATGTATAGTATTGAATACACCCATATCAACCCTGATGCTCATCATTAATACCTCTGCGTCTCTCGCGCCGGCCCTGCATCTGCCATCGTTCTTTTTTCCCACTATATATTTTGCACTGTTTTTTAGTTATATATTTTTTTTCTTCCATTGTATTGCTAAACTTTGTTTGCCTACACACAGTTGCAGTGTTTCATGCCCTGACTACTAGCCTAATCACTCATACCGTGCGTGTGCTGTTGCCCATATGATTCTGTACAACGCTCGTCAATACAATTTTACACTATACATAATAAAAGATTCTAAAACAAATAACGGAGGTTGCGTTTTTCCAATATTTATACTATGAAACACATAAGCAAGCTCCTCTGTGTCTGCTTGTTTCACTCTTTGAATCAGAAATTTCTAAACTACAATTGATTCTGCCAATCGGTATACCACGACCTTCTATAGCACTCGTTCCAAATTGTTTTGCACATATAAACAGCTTATGGTTCAGAACACATGATTGTTCAAATGTTGATGGATAAGCCAATGTTTGCAGTTCTTTCGCGATCTTTGCCTGACAATTCGTGTTTCGAGTGTATTGGGCCAGTATGGGCAATGTGTAGTTATGTCTCTGGGTGTTTACAGTTGCACAAACGCCCTCCCAAAAATATGAAGCTTAAACAGTCACTTAAGTTCTTACAGTCGTAATAACCTTTACTCTTATTTTTCTGTGCATTTTTCTTCATCGTACAGGAAGGGTGGTTTCTTTGTGGATCTCTTTGTGAGAGTGTCGAATCAGGTAGCAGTAAACATGTATAAACAGCTTGGCTACAGTGTATACAGAACTGTGATCGAATATTACTCGGCTAGCAACGGGGAGCCAGATGAAGACGCTTATGGTGAGTATGCTATCACCCTGACAAAGATTTGCTTCCAGGTTGAGCACTTGCACGGATCAGTAACTGGCATTTCACATGTACTCCTAAGATACCTTCATTACCACCTCATCCTTTTTCCTTGTCCTAGTCCTTGCTGATGTATGTCGATACTGCATCCTAAAGATATATTTTCATTTTTTCTTCTTTTGGTTCCATATAAAATGGACCCTAGCCTTTAGGGACTTCTGTTTTATTGTTTTCCTTTAGAGACTAGCTTCCTACTACTGCATCATTGTCTGTACACAAGGCTTTTTGGCTCTTATGTGGGAGAGGCATAGGGGCTTGCAGCCAGATTCATGAAGCCAAAATCGGCTCGCAAAGCGCCAGATTCTGAGAATCTGGCCCTTTGCGAGCGCTATTTTTGCATTTGGGATTCATCATCCCAAATGCAAAAATCGCAATTCTAAAAATCGCTAAATTGCGAATAATTGCATTTAAGGAATCTCAATTTGAGATTCCCTAAATGCAATTCATGAACCATTTTAAAATTGTGAATTCGCAATCTGGGGCCGCTATTGACCGCGAAGTGTAACTACGTGGTAAATAGCGGAAACTTAGAAAAATGCACTTTAGTGCATTTTACTAAGTTGTATGTTACATACACACATGTCATTTGGACATGTGTGTGCGCAACACCTGTGTACATTACCATTTCAGGGGTGCTACAGGGTGTCCTTTGGACACCCTGGCACCCTTGAAATCGCATCATTATTTGCGAATCGCTATTTGCTAATTGCAAATAAGGAATGACTTCCCATTCATTCCTATGGGCCTTTAGGCCCATAGGAATAAATGGGGAGTCATTCCTTATTTGCGATTAGCAATTAGTGATTCGCAAATAAAGAAGCTGTAGTAATCACAATAAATATTGCGATTTCTACATTAATCCCGTTTTGCGAGTCTTTAATAGCGATTCCTTAATAATCGCTATTAAGGACTCGCAAAACATGACAATGATGAATCTGGGGGTTAGCCTCTGATTTGACAGAAGGCGTAACCTAAAGCCCCGTTCTACTTTTGAGTCAGTGGGGAAGAACAATGGTGCCCTTGGAGATAAGGTGGATGTCTTCATCTGGACATCCGTCAAACAATGGGAACTCTACTTAGTCCTGTTATTGATGGCCTTTGGCCAGTAACCATGCTTACCTATTTTATTTAATGGTTTAAAGTTGTGCCATCCCGTCATGGTTCTTGGAGTGCTGCATTGAAAGTACCATTTAAATAAGTTTCACAAAAACTAGCAGGGAGAGACGTTTGCTCTTTGTCTCTTTTGCTCTCTTGTCTCAATCAATCATGATCTCTATTCGGATATGTGTTCTCCATAAAAGTACATACATTTCACATAATCAATCGTTAATAAAAGATTGTGACTAAACACTGATTATATTACAGGCTTATCGCTTAGGTATTTCTCATTGTCAGTTACATAATCATTCACCAAGTTTAGATCTACAGCTAATCAATAAAATATTACATGGGTATCACACATAACTAATTACAGCTTCAATGCTAAAGTGCAGGGTGCGATATGCAAATATGCAGGGGGCAAGCAAATTAGCAAATCACATGACCAATTGCATCTTTGATACTAAAGTGCCAAGGTGCAGTGTACAAATATGCAGGGAACAAACAAAGTAGTAAGTCACACAGCCAGTTCCAACTTCATTACTGAAGTGCCAGAGTGCAATGTGCAAATTGATGATCGCAGAGCCAATTGCAACTTTAATGCTAATGTGCGATGTGCGAATATGTATGAAGTAGGCAAGTTAATAAATAACGTTAAAATAACAAATAGCAGCATTGTAAAAAAAGTCCCAATGTACAAAAAACAGGGGGGGAAAAATTGTAAACAAAGTACTCTATGCACCCTCATATTAATTGTGTTACAATTCCCCTATTTGAGAATACGATCCAGAGGTATATGTAAAAATGCAACCTAGTCCAACATTCAAGGATTCATGGAAAAGTGTGAACGGATAGCCATTTTCAGAAAGGTATATACTCGGTATATTAAATCAACATTTTTAAACTGCAGGATTATTTTATAGGCAACCTTAAAATCCGTTATCCCCTTTGACCTAAAAAACAGTATCAATAACTGCATACTATATATTTGATAAAAGGTGCAGAAAAACAAAAAATGCAGCATGGACTGTTTTCTTATATTGCTACATGGGCAAGCCAGATCGTCGATATTAGGTTGATATCCTAAGGGGAAACACAACAAATATTTGATTGTACCTGATCTAATGCGGAAAAGAAGGCTTCGCTCCCAGCGAGTAATATCTTTTAACAGATAGCCGACAGGTAGACAGGATGGGGGTCCTCCTTTTTCTGCCATTGTTATGTATTGTCTCACGGATTCTTTAGTAGACTCCTGGGTATGTCTTATGTCCCCGTAATGCTTGTATAATATTTTGCAAATAGACTTTCCATCAATACTATCTAATTGATCGGAATTATAAAAAATGTGGCTACGGTTAACAGCTGTCAGATTTGCCCGTACTTACGCAATCCACGGTATATCACCCCCCCCCCCCCCCCCACCCCTCCCCGATACCCCCGTCACTCTGGTCTCTTTAGCTGTGTCGCTTGATCAATTACTTTGCATTAATTTGGTGCCATGAAAAATCAGAATAAAAAAAAATCTTGTGAATTGCACCCAAAATGTCAAGGGAAAATTGTATCATATTCCAAAGAGAATACTCAAAGTTATTGAGTGAAGAAGTTTTTGGGTCATGTTTTGCTTTGGCTCTCTTCCACCAGCTCCAGTTAATCATTGCCCTTCCCCATGGATAATATAGCTTAACGATTTGCAAATGTATGTATGTCCAGTTCCTTGAGGCTGTTATTCTCAGGCATATCCATGAGTTAGTGATCACCTCCTAAAAAAAAATCTGGTTTCACTCTTCATGATTGAACAGACCTGAAAGATCATTGGCCTCCTGTGAGGACCTGCTTGCAATCATTTTGCGACTTTGTATCTGTGCCTAATTCCTCCTTTGTGGGAGAAAATGCTTCACAGCCAGTACAAGATTTTCCTATTTGCCTTATGAGAGCTTTGCCTCTTTAAAAAGCTTGGTAACCTCTTGTTCACAGCCCCAGCCACAACTCTAGTGAGACGAGCCTCTTTCTGCACGAGCATTTAACAAGATAATTGGTACTTGTCATTTGCTTATGATTCAAGTTAAGGAAGTGCACATTGCAAGTATCCTTAATTTAAAACTTCGAGTTATACTCAGAACTAATGGCCTGTGGTAAAACTCAACCTTAGCAGATGAGAGACCCTTTCTTGTGTTGAAGCTCTTTGCAAGTTTTAAAAAACGCACCAAAAGGAAAAAGCCAAAAATTACAAATTTCTGCCTTGGCTATTTTCCCTTGAACGTTGGCCAGCATCCACTGATGACAGAGAAGTGTAAAGTATACTGGGTAAGCTGCTGAAGTTAGACGTTTGTGAGTAACAGATGGTGCTTTACCAGATCTTACAGATCGATAAGCCATTTAAGCAGTTTTTGGTCCATCTACAAGTTGATGCTGGATGGTTCTTATAGAATCCTTTCGAGCCTCTGCAGACAGAAAAACGATAAGATATAATGTTTACTATGGTAGCACAAATTGTACTTTGGCACATGTTTTCTTTAATGTGAGTAACCTCTTGTTGCCTGATCACATGGCTGATACAAGTGCAGCCTCTGAAGTCCGGTTAACATGTTATTTTTCTTCCTTTCGACAGATATGAGGAAAGCACTTTCGAGAGATACAGAGAAGAAATCAATTGTGCCCTTACCCCATCCTGTGAGACCTGAAGATATTGAATAACGCTAATATGTGGTTCTTGGGCAAGCGGACACCACCATAATAAATTGTTCTCTAAAATATATGTAAAGAAAGAATAATACATTTAGATAGTCCATTGAATTCAACGGATGCATGTCAGATAGGCCCATGAAGATTCCCATTTGAAATGGAATCCTTCACTGTTTGATTACTGGCTCATTTTACATTCTCTCTTATATCGAACGTCATTATTTTTATATTTGTGCTCGATTCTTTTTTTTTTAAATTCATAATGATGGTGTCTCCGAAAACACACACACTGAAGAGATTCATTTAAGGAAAAGGAGCTGGAAACCATTCTCGAGTGTCCAAGAACCACAGATGGATGATATTTGCTCTTGTTTCTGTTCATGATGCTTTGAAAGGCGGATGTGAAGGAATAAAATGTTTAATAAATGCACTCTGTGAATATTTATGTCCTAAGCCGTTAAATAAAGAAATAGATACTGGTTTTGTTGAGTGGTCAACCCCCAAACTTTACAGTTGCATTTTTCAACTGGCTTTTATTTACAGTACTGTTAACCGTGTATCTTTGCTTTGTCACCAGCTGTGTATGGACAAAACTTCTCTTTTTGCTATATATAGATACTTTATTTAAAAATATTAGCTGAATTTATCGAACTGGATTTCACAGAACTTGAATGGTTTGTTAATACAGGGCCCTGAGAGGTGTGATGGCCTACGAAATGTATGCAGAATGCAGTTTCATAAATGCAAATTGAAGCCAG
This sequence comes from Lissotriton vulgaris, assembly GCF_964263255.1. Lineage (NCBI taxonomy): Eukaryota > Metazoa > Chordata > Amphibia > Caudata > Salamandridae > Lissotriton > Lissotriton vulgaris. The sequence goes on from NW_028241558.1 coordinate 15,291, forward strand.
AAAATGTATTACACCTGGGAGAAGAAACGTGTCGTTAAAAAATAAGTTTACCTAGAAATTGCTGACTAATATGTACTGACATTCTACATACCAGAGAAGTCTGGTTGATATTTGGATGCTCTTGCTTGTCCAGACTGCTGCCTGCCCAATACTATTTTGTTTTCAATGTATTTAAATCCTATTTCTAAGGCCGTTTTCATGCATTGGCCTCACTTGCTATAAATAACTAACACTTTGTTCTTTCTTAGCCTACTAAAATGTGATGCCTTGATTTGAACTATGTTCCCTCAAAAAATGTTTGGCTTTGGATGCTGCCTGGCATGTAATGTTCCTGCACAGCCATCTTGTGTCCCCGTTACTTCAGCATTTGTGGACTAGTTTACAAATATATTAATTAAGGAAAAAGTACATGTGAGCTCAGAATGCTTCTGGACTTTGGATTTCGAGCTAGATCATAACTGCCTACATAGTTGTGGATAGGGTGAGAAGGAGGCTAACAGAAGGACTGAGTGAGATGTGAACCTGGCGTACCACTCCATGATCTCAGGAGAAAAGAGAAGCCTGTTTGATTTCAAGTGATAGTGGTCTTGTCTTGCGTCTAAAGAGCTGGGTTGACTCAAGCATCTGATGCGTAGTAAAACGATATTGTTGTGAAGTCATTAATGATGTTGAGAGGCTGTCCTCTGGTACTTTCTGGGTGGACATTTTCTTGATACCGGTGGTATAGATGAACTAGCCCTCCCCCCTCGTATGCACCCTGTCCTAAAGGAATGGCCAGCTTTAAAACTCACTCCATGTGTCACTGTTTTAAGGCTTGCACTGGAACAACTGAAAGAATAGCTCACACTTGTGCATCACCAACCTTTTGAAGTGCTGATATCACCTAAAATAACTACCTATTCAACTGACTTTCAACTTGGATTTGAACTTGATTTTTCTGCAAAGTCATGTAGTGGCTGAAGGAAGTGACCCAATTTGGGTCACTCACGACCACCTCTCAGCCTTCCACACAAATGAAGTCAGTCAGACAGAGAATACAATCCAAGTATATTTTATTCAGATACACTAGAGTGGAGTCTGGTCGGACCAGCCTCCTAGGATTGCTGCAGAGGGTCTGAATTCAGCAAACATAGAGATACAATATGTACCCCCACCCCCCTTGGAAATCTATTATCTGGTGCAGCTAAAACAAAGAAGTACAGTAAGATGAGTTTCAACATGCTATATCAGCGCCAAGGCCGTTCTGCTTGTGCCTGCTGCTCTAAGGGTGGGAATAGGCCTATCTAGCGGGACACGTAGGCACTAATAAGAAAGGTGTATTAATCAATACAGCAAAGCTCAACCTTGGAGAAACAAAATAAACGATTGCAGCTGCTTTCAGCTGGGGCATAGAGACAGAAGTTTGTTTCAATCATAACTCAAAATGGCGGCTGAATATAAAATGGTGCTGCAAATGCTAACTTAAGATGTGCAATGCCTGAACAGTACAGCTAAAACCTTTTTATTCCAACAGACCCTCCTTTTAGCATTTGCTAAACCATTGCAGACTTGGGAACGAAGAAGGTGTAATATGCAGAGAAACAAGACATCAACACAGAGTTATTCATATATTCAGTATTGGAAATTGACATTGCAAGGGATGATGCAGATCCGGAAATTCCCTAGTCAATCTGCATCATATCGGCAATGAATTTTTGCAACATGATTGAAGCACTATAGTCAGGAGCTAGCTTTTTCCGTTTAGGAGTTAGAACACAAATACAATAATTGCAGCAGGTCGGTAGACAATGTATGCAAAGACAACATGTGAAGATAATACCGGCAGTCCCAGCTAGAAAGATTAGGATCTTCCAACCCCAGGATGTGAACATATGCCAGAACCACCCTGAGAGAGTCCAAGTACCAGTTTCTTGGTGTATATTGCATGAAAGTCTATGCAATTTCTTCATGGCAGCATACACATTGGGGGTGTGGTCAGGTATGTACACACAGCAGCTTCTGCCAAAGCAACAGGCCCCTCCCCGATTAGTAAGAATGACGTCTAACACCATCCTGTTTTGTAAGGTGATGAGCCTTGTAGCCTGGAGCTCAGCAGTAATATTGGTCAGTATCTCTGCTGTTGTATTAATGACCCCCCTTCCCCAACTGTGAGCCAACAAACTATAAGGCTACTGGACATGGGGCCCCAAGAGGGTACGAAGCCCTTCATGGCATCAAACTGTTGTAAGGTAGTACCTGTTTGGTCTATATCTTTTGTGTCCATGACCCTTCTGACTCTGGGCAAGTATATACTCTGCTGCATCTGATGATCTTTATGGTAATTGGATGGAGCTATGTATACAGGGGGAAAGGGAAAAAGAGAGAACATCTGCCCCCCTACCCCACCCCACCCCCTGGAAGCCAGACATAAGCTTCGGATACACAGACAAAATAGGCATTAGGGGGTGGTAATAAGGGTGGACTATTGGTCGTTCTCAACTCGTGTGGAATTGCATCAGCTCTCCCCCACTTTTATCCTCCTAGTCCCCAGGACACAGAAACTAGCTGTTGTGTTGACCACTGACACTGGTATTGGCTAGTCCTCAGTAACATTATGAGCCTGGAAAGACTGGAAGTACTCTGATGTGTTAAACCCTTGGAAATCAGCTCTCCATTCGAGACCATGTCCTGTTCTTTATACTTTTGTATGCGCTCATACAGGACCTACAATTTACCTAACACCTCTTGGCCTGTCGGACCATCGGGGGGACCCTGTGCCGGAAATGCACATTCTGTACCATAGTGCGAGAATCAGCATGTGTCCTATCCAGAGTATCGAATTGGGGATGAGGGCGCACCATACTGAGCATTGCAAACCAACCTTCGCATCTACTGATGTATGACAGTGGCATGGACAACAAGTTATCACTTTTGAGTTACTGAGGGATGTAATCCACAAACCCAACCATTTGTTCTATTCAACACCTCAAGAGCCTGATGCAACAGTTTTATAAATACATTATCCTCAAGACTTTTGGTGCGCTCCTTTGTGAGGGCCCAAAGTGACAAAAATGTCTTCAGGGGGAATGGGTGTGGTACCAATCAAGGAATGTACAGGATACTTCTCCAGGTACCAGAATATCCCCAATACAATTATTAGTGCAATCGCAACTATAGATGCAAAAACTATGGGGCATATTACCAAGGTGATGCTATAAAATTATCACCGCTTTTGCGGCCATTCTCGGCCGAAAAGTGGTGATAATGAATGAATAGCATTTTTATACCGCGCAAAACTTAGCCCCAAGGGGCATCAAGGCGCCAACAAACAAACAGAGTCCACATTACCAGATAGATGAACCAGGAAGTCACTAAACGGCGCAGCTCCTAATATGCCTGGGAGAAAAGCCAGGTCTTCAGATGTTTCTTGAAGACCGCTAGGGAAGATTGGCTAGTGAGCTCCAAAGGGAGAGAGCTCCAGAGTTTAGGAGCTAAGACAGAAAAAGCTCTGCCTCCCCACTTAACCTTTCTGAACTTGGGAACCACAAGCATATTCTTAGAGGAAGACCGGAGGGTTCTGATAGGGGAATACACACACAGAAGGGCCCTGATACCTTCTGAGCCTGCGTTGTGAAAAGCACCATGGGCTAAGCAGAGGAGTTTAAAAGCAATCCAAGAAGGGATCGGAAGCCAATTTATCAGCAAAGACGCGCTATAGCGTGTTTTGCTGACTCAGTGTCCATTTCTAGCACATTTAACTTTGCATCGCTAATGAGATGCAAAGTAGGCGTGGCTGTGAAACCAATCAGGAAAAATATTGCGAAGGCAGCTTTACGATAATAACGAGGCAGGGTAGCAATTATTGAAATCGCGTTAAGTATGCCTTAACGCAGGAATTTAACGTCTGTTAAATTCCTGACTAAGGCATACTTAACATGGAGAGTGGATTCTGTGGCTAAGACCACAGGCCCAATCATCTAGGATATCACGGCGATATCCACACTCTCTCTGGAATTTGTATCGCCTCGGCGATGCAGGTTTTTGATAACCCGCTTACCGGGCGATAAATTCCAGAGATAGCTGGCGATAAGTATGCAAGCGCTAAGCGATAGTTATCGCCGGCCCTTTTTAATATGCCCCTATTTTACTCTTTTTGGACCAGCCCTGTTGCTCTAGTCACAGTGATGCAGATGGCTGTGCCTCCTCCTCAATGGGCTAACCAAACAGATACATTTTGAAACAAGGAAAAAAGGAATGCAATAAAAGTGATGGCAAGGGCAAGTGTTCCCAGTGTCTGTCAGAGCCTCACTGGTAGACTATTGTTCATCAACGCTGGCGCTTTTGAGCACCGGTGGTGGAGCTGCTCGTCCTAGCTCTTGATGAATCCCATGTCGTCGAGGATAATGTACTCCCCTTCAAGGTAGCATGTTTGATCTATCCTGTCCAATGTCTGAACATTGCACCAATCTCGCCTCACAGTGAACTAACACTGTTGGCACTATTGACAAAGTACACCCTGACTTGCACATTCCATTCCTAACTAATCTGACTCCTCCTTTGGTGCACTGTCCTTCACCAGAGGATGCAAATTGTACCTGGTGACTCTGGGCACCGAGGGGGTCAATAAAAAAGGGGCTCAGGCACAGAGGGGTCAGTGGAAAAGTGCTACTGAATGGCCCTGATCTCCAGGGGCACTGCCGTATTTAGCACCTCATTATTTTCGGCATCCGTTTGGGTACATGTTAAAACCGCATTGCTGAATGGGATGAACTGGGGCACCTTCTCATATTCCGAGTCCCCAATGCCCTCCCTTACCCACTGATCATAGGACAGGGGCACTCTGTGGCAGTGATTCGAATGGATCCAGGGCCATATTATCAAGAAAGGGCGAAACATTATCGCCAGGAAACTGCAGCGAAAGCGGTGATAATGGGCTTGATAATATGCCCTTGTGAATTCCCATAGAAGCCCAGGTTATGGTGTTAACCTGGGCTTCTGTGGGAATTCACAAGGGCATATTTTCAAGCCCATTATCGCTGCTTTAGCGGCAGTTTCCTGCTGATAAAAGCGGCAATAATGTATCGCCCTTTCTTTATAATATGGCCCACAGTTCCTTTGGCCGGCGACCTTTACAGCTGTGCAGGTAGCAAGGAGGACCTGGACAGGTCCCTTCCAGCGGGGCTTCAAGCTATTTTTCTGCTGGAATTTCTTCACCAAGACAGTCACCAGGCCAAATATCCTGTCCGGGCCCTTCGGGTACAGGTGGTAGAGACTCCTGTATCTGTTGAGGAATAGAACGCAGACTTTTAGTTAACTCACACAGGTAATCTGTCAGCAAAGGATACTCCATTTCCGAGAAGTTACGCGGTCGCGGGGTGCCCCAGACATTCGCTGGGTGTCTGCACATGACCTCGTAAGGTGACAATCCTGTCCTGGAATGTGCTGAAGTTCTTGTGGACAACAGAGCTAGTGGTAAGGCATCTGGCCACCGGAACCCTGTAGTCTCCTGAATCTTTGCCAATTTGAGTTTGAGAGTACCATTGTACTTCTCAACCAAACCGGCGGACTGGGGGTGGTTTACAGCATGCAACCTCTGTCTGATGTGTAGTCCCTCGCAGACTAGCTGAATAGCCTTGGCATTGAAATGACTTCTGTTATCATTCCAGATCAAACAAGGCAAGCCAAAGCAAGGAAATAACTCCTTCAGGAGTATCTTTGCAGTCGCAATGGCTGTATTCTCTTTAGTGGGGTAAGCCTCAACCCATTTACTGAACGACCACCAACACATACTTCAAATTATTGACCCTGTCCATTTCGATAAGGTCCATTTGAAGGACCTCAAAAGGGAAAGTGGAGGTGCAAAATTTCTGAGTGGCGTAGGATTGTGCATCATGCACACCATGCAGTTTTTTACTAAGTGCGAGGTGTCATGGGGATGTTGTTACTTTACCATGTGGGGTCTAACAACTTGCAAATACCCTTAGCACTGATATGGCTGGGCCCTTGTCACAACAGGAAGAACATATACATCTGGCAACATCCAGCTCTACTTTCCTGTCTTGTCAATCCAACATCCTTCATCATTTAAATTCACTGTACTTTCTTGCCACAAGGCTAATTCCTCCACTGTGGCCTCACTCTGGATCTCATTCACATTTTCTAATGTATCCTCCAACATGGAGAACTCGGGCACCCACCTGACGAGACCTGCTACAAACATGCTTTTCATCTTTGTTCGGGCTGTTTCCTTAGCTGTCTCATCTGCAAAAGCGTTCCCCTTACCCACATCGTCAGTAATTTTCTTATGCGCGCTGCACTTTACTATGGCCACTTTTTTAGGGAGTGTCAAATCGAACAGAAGCCTATGTATTAGAGGACCATGCTGAATGCGTGCCCTGTGGTAAGTAAGGAACCCTCTCCCTGCCCAGAGCCGCCCAAAGTTAAGGGCAACCCCGAAGGCATACTTGCGGTCAGTATAAATATTAACAACCAGTCCCTCTCTTGACTCACAGGCTCGAATAAGGGCGACTAGCTCTGCAGCATGGGCCGACTGATAGGGAACTTGTGATGTCTCAACTACTGTGTGCAGTTTTGTAATTGAGTATGCAGCTGTTGTAGTGCCATCTGGTAACTTAAAGCAAGAGCCATCAACATATAGTTCCCCTTGGGGGTCAGATAAGAGAGCATCAGTCAGATCTACCCGTCCCTTCTGTCCTGAAGATACAATCATGTATGTCAATCTCCTCATTCTCAGGAAGGAGGGGTAGTAACGTGGCTGGATTCAGAGAGGCACAGCTTTTAATCATAATGTGCCTTTCAAAGAGCGTTAGCTCGTAACCTGTCAGAAGTGCCCTGGTGAGGTGCTGTGTCCTTGTCTCTTTCAAAAGTGTACCCACAGCATGGGATAGTGTAACTGTGAGGTCAGTATCAAGTACGAGTCCCGCTCATTGTCATATTGAGACGGCCACAGCAGCGACTGCTCTTTGACAGCTCGGAAGGGCTCGAGCGACAGGGTCAAGTACAGCGACATTGCTTATCTCCAAATTTTTGTGTTAAAACAGAAAGTACACAACAACCCAGCTCATGGTCATACAACACAAAGCATTTAGTATAATTAGGGGTACCAAGCACTGGACCCAAGCAAAGCGCAGTTTATAATTGCTCAAAAGACTGCTGACACTGGCGTCCAAGGCAGATGCTCATGCACATCTTTTAATGTTTGGGCAAGCAGGGGCTTAATAAGCAGCCAGTAGCCAGGTATCCACTGCCTGCAATAGAAAGTGATACCTATGAAAGCACGCACACCTTTCTGAGGTTGCGGGACAGACATTTTAACAATGATACTGATATGCTCAGGGGTCAATCTCCTACCCTCCTTTGACAACAGGTGACCTGTCAACAATACTGAAATTTGGAAAGGGATACCTTATGACCATGGTCAGCTAGATGAAGCAACAGTTTAACTGTACTTTCTCTGCAACCTTGTTCTGTGTCTGAGGCGATGAGCAGGTCGTCAACATATTGAATTAATACATTACCTGTGGGTAGTGACAAGGAATCCAGCTGTGTTTTCAATGCCTAACTATAAATACTCAGACTTTCTGTATAGCTTTCAGGAGCGCTAGAATCTAAAACTTCTACCAGCTAGGTTGAAACCGAACAGATATCTGCTATCAGGATGAATGGTGAAAAATGCGTTTTTCAAGTCACTGACGGAAAAGAATTTAGCAGAAGAAGGAATCATCGTCCTGAGAGTTGTAATGACACCGGAAACTGAGGAATCACTATTTTGTTAACTTCACGCAAATCAATCACAAAACGGTAAACATCTTCGTGATACTCAGAGGGACCCGGAGGCGTCCGTTTGAGGATCGGAAGAATAGGGCTGTTACAAACATTAGCAGCCGTCTCCTTAACCACTCCTTTCTCAATCAAGTCTTGCACTATTTGGATCAAAGCTCGCTCACCTGCCTGCGGTATCTTACACTGAGGAATGAGGGGTAAAATAGCACCTTCCTTTCCACGAATCGAAACAGGCCATATCTGCAACAAACCCAAATCTGTGTCGCCCGTTGCCCACAGTGTGGGTGGCACATCTTTAAATTCAGCAGGGAGAGGCGCATCTTTAGTCAGACACTGCGTAGAGCACACAACCTTTGGATCCATTGTCATGTAGACACCCTCCCGGGAGCAATAAATTGTGGCATGCAAGTACTTCAATACATCCAGACCCATTACATTTTATCCACAATTAGACATCAATAAGAACAGCGAATCCACAGTGAAAGGACCAATAGTCAACGCAAGAGGTTTGGAAGTGGGACTTCAGAAAACCCTACCAAAACATTACTAAGGCCAGACAGAGCCGCCCCAGGAACGAGAAATAGAGCTGTTTGTTGCACCTGTATCCATGTATGAACCATGCACATCCGCACTAACATACAGACCTCGCTGGTCTACAGGTATCAAGGCTGGTCCCTCACCCTGTCTCCGGCTGTCCTAACTGTAAGACATGCCCGTCACATCATCCGTATCATAGTCCTTATGATAGTACTGTTTGTCCAGAGGGTCTTCAAAGTAATTCTGATAAGTACAACCCTGCGATGTCTCCGCGGTCTGAGCCCTGTCCTGGCCCCCAACTCCACGACCACGTCCACAAGAACCTTGTCCTCTGGAGACTGCCACCTTTTGCAAAAGCACAGAGCACTCACTCCACAAGTGCCCCTCCTCCTTACAGTAAGCACACTTATTCTGTCCTACAGGCGTAGCATTCCTGCTAGTACGGGGAAGCTGCCAGGCCATACCATCACATCCTCTACCATTCCTACAAGAAGCCTGTTGCAACAACACCTTTGTCTTCAAATCTTTATGCTTTTTCTCCACCTTCTCCTCATTTTCCCTGTGCTCATAATGATGCGCCATATTCAAGACAATCAAAAGAGAAGAGGTGGACCAGGTGCTCTCAGAAGCCTGTAATCGAGTCGCAATCTCGAGGAGCAAGTTGGAAACAAATCTACTAACAAACAAACGCACACCACCATCAATCGACAAGTCCTGTCCACTATAATCCACAAACGTACTTTCAAACCAGGTGAAAAAATCAGACACACTCTCCTTTCTTCTGGCGACAAGCCGATCGCTTGTCCCAATCAATATTTCGGGGTGGAATAAGGGAATGCATATAAGTGATAATTAGGACAGGCAAAGCAAGTATCTCTGCCTTAGGCTTCTTACAAGGCTTCCTCTCCTGGTCCCATGCTTTTATTTGATCCTAAGTACCACCCAATTTCACAACGTGGTCCTGTGTGCGTACCTGTCTCCTAATATCAACAGGAACCAATACACCAAAGAGCATTTCAATAGCCGCACGTGTCATCACTGTCTAGGAAGCTCACTCAGTCAATTCCTTATAATATGCAGTAGAATTTTTCCTAGGGTCCGGTAACTGAGTCTTAAGGGACAAAACCTCACTCTTTTCCATGGAGTATATACCCACTGTTCTTGAAACCGGCCGCTATCCCTGGTCTAGTAACAACATCATGCTGATCTCGCAGCTTTGGTTTTTCAGGGTGATATATGGGGTGTACCGACCTCATCAGAAACGGAGATACCATCTTCGGGCTCTTCTCAAGCAGCCTTATCTGATAAGCAACCAATGTCGCAACATACCAAAAATTGACCAGGTGCCATATCAGCGACGTATGATCCTTAATATTATAGATGATCTGTGGTGCTGCATCATTGAAACACTGCTCCCAAAGCCCAATCAAAGTAGCCAACATGTGTTTAAGGGCATGCTGTTGCACAAAAGGCTCATAATCTTTCATCACATTCCACACATCCTCCACACCATAAATGGGATTCCGGGTCCACAGCGCAGCCTGATTAGCTACTACCTGTTTTTCAGCCTCCCCATGTCAGATCGTATCAAAGTTTGCCCTAATCGTTCCTTGAATTTCGTCCAGTCTCTATCTTCAGGGCCGCGTACTGGTATCCCAATACTCTGCAATGTTGGGGAATGGAGGAAAACAGTGATAACAGAGGTAGTGGGCATTAACGTCGCCGCTGGCTGGGTCGTGGGTGTAGGAGCTGATGAAAGGGATGCCGAAGCAATAGATGTTGCAGGAATGCTGACAGTTGTAGTTGCCAAAGAAGGCGAAGACAAAGAAAGGACAGGAGGTGCCGTGGCCAAGGCAGACTGAGCAAAAGTAGCTGAAGCAGAGACAGCAGAGGCAAAAGAACCGGGTAGCTGGATCTGTGGGGGGAGAACGGGATATACCCTCTGCAGGGTATGCAGAGGTTTGGGCCGAGCATCTAGCAATTCTTTGACAAAAGCATAATTTTCCTCTCGGGCTACATAAGATTTATCAATATTCAGTCGAAACCTCCTATCTTCACATTCAATTTCTATCTCCTGCTTCTCTCTATCATGTACTACAGCTTTCTGAGTCAATGTCTGCATTCTCCCCTTCCGGGCTTCTTTCTCGGCTTTCATTCACCTCTGTTTAGCCTGATTTGTCATGTTCTGAGGGAATCAACATAGACTATCTACTTCTTGCAAACAACTTTTTCTTTAAAAATCCAATTTTTTGTTAATCAAAGGTGCCCGTCAAAGGCCACTGTAACTCGGCATTGTACCTCGTATATTTGTGCCATAACGTACTAAACATAATATGGCCATGTTTTATATACATTTCAAAATTTGGATTGCCTTCTGGAGACGCTGGCTGACTTTCTTCCAGTCGAGCATCAGCAGAACAACAACAAGAAACCAAGAAACAACTAAAACATGGCATTTTCAAAAGTGAGCCAAATTCGCTATGTTGCCTAGCGAAGTGTTCAGAAACATTATGTATCCAAAGCGGTCCTCAGACCGTACCAAAGACAATTCCAAATTGGTCCTCAGACCATACCCAAGACTAAGCAAAATGGTACCATATCCACAAAGAACCAAAGCGTACTCACCTAGTGCACACAGGTCAAACCAATTTATTCTCCACTGCCAACTCTTCGGACCAAACGGTCAGATAAAAGGGTTTTGCCGTTCAGGACCCCAGTCGGGATGATCGCTGGGCAAGGCACCGCCAGGTCAGACAGATGGGGCAACGGCGTGTTCAGGACACTCTCGTGCAGGGATCCCTGGTCCCCCCGAAAGACCCGACAATGGCCCGACCTCCTCACCCTTCCGACCGCGAGGATGGGTCACCCAATGGAGTTCCTGTTCAGGTGCCAACTGAAGGAAGTGACACAATTACGGTCACCCGGGTCACTTGCGACCACCTCTCAGCCTTCCATACAAACGAAGATTCAGTCAGACAGTATAGAATACAAACCAAGTATATTTTATTCAGATACACTCAAGCGGAGTCCGGTCTGACCAGCCTCCTTGGATTGCTGCAGAGGGACTGACTTCAGCAAACATAGAGATACAATATGTACGCTTTCCTTACCAAGAATGTCCCGCACACCCCCCCTTTGAAATCTTCTGGTGGGTGCAGCTAAAACAAAGAAGTACAGTAGGATGAGTTTCGACTCTGGAACCGGGTACATGCTATCTCAGCGCCAAGGTCGGTCTGCCTGTGCCTGCCGCTCTAAGGGTGGTAACAGGCCTATCTAGTGGGAAAGGTATGCACTGATAAGAACAGTGTATTCTTTAATACAGCAAAGCTCAACCTTGGAGAAACAAAAAAACTACTGCAGCTGCTTTCAGCTGTGGCATAGAGACCAAAGTTAGTTTCAATCATAACTCAAAATGGCGGCTGAATATAAAATGGAGCCGCAAATGCTAACTTAAAAGATGCAATTCATGAACCATGCAGCTAAAACATTTTTATTCCAACATGGCCGCCTGGGTCACTTCTGAATCAGAACGCTTGTTCTTTTGAAGCCGCATGCACAATCCTAGTGTTCTACAAGTTGCACCAATTTAATACAGAAATATATATATATATATATATATATATATATATATATATATATATATATATACATACATTTGAGGTGAGCAAATTTAGATTGTGTCGCTGGTATTGAGGGTGCTCTATACAGGAGCTGGCTTCCACCTAAACTTGGGAACTACCCCGAGTTCTCTCCTTCTTTTTTGCATAATTTATGCGTCACTCTATGCCTGCAAGGGTATTGTTTTCACTTATACTGGGTGCTCCCTTGTGTCTGGACAAAGCTAAACCTCTCTGAAGAGCTGTAATGACAGCGAAACACCTGTCAGGGGTTGCTTTTAGTCATTTCAGGTTGGCCTGGATGATATTTTACCAATCCAAAGCTGTAATATTGTGCCTGGAGTGATAAATGGCTTTTGTCATTTTACAGCTCGGCGTGGATAGCACTGTGCTAATCCTATGCTTAAAGACTTTGCTGTACAAATGGCAAAAGACTTTGTCCATTTCTATCTCGGCGTGGATAGCACTGTGCTAATCCACTGCTTAAAAACTTTGATAGAAAAGCAGACATTTGAGGTGAGCAAATTTAGAGTGTCGCTGGTGTTGAGGGTGCTCTATATAGGAGCTGCCTTCCACCTAAACTTGGGAACTACCCAGAGTTCTCTCCTTCTTTTTTTCATAATTTATGCATCACTCTATGCCTGCACAGTGAGGCATGGGGACTCGAGGCAGCACCACCAGTTTCTTTTGAGGCTCACGTCCTGCATTTCACCCGACCCCTGCTATCATCCTGCATTTCAGCAAGACCGTCCCTCAGCCATATTCACCTGGATGTAGACATTGTATTCTGGGTAATTGAGTCCGCTGATTCTCTCGGACCGGCTGCAACATCTTTCAAGTGAGGGGCGGAGCTATCACGAGGCACCTATCAGAGTGCGGCTGGGTGTATATGCATTGCAGGACGCCAGGACTTCCTCATTACTCCCGCAGGCGCTGACGAAGGCCAATCCGGCCGAAATGCATTCGCCATTTTTAAGAAATAAAGGGTGTTGTCCTGCAAATCCCCTTCAAGGCTCCTGCTTCTTTCTTGTAGAGGAGCTGCTTTCTTCATATATATATATATATATATATATATATATATATATATATATATATATATATATATATATATATATATATTACCTACTGGCGGTCGCCAGTAGGTATATATAGTTAGGATTTTTTCTCTATGGAACTTTTGAAAATTCTATGTCTAATAACTTTGGCGTTTGTGGACGGAATCAGCTGAAATTTTCAGGAAAATTGCACATTTTGTTTCTGATCAACCCCTGAAAATTTGGGGGGGTTTCGTCAAGGGGGGGCCGAGAAAAAAGGGGGGTCCCAAAATGCATTTTTCCCATTCATTTTTCCATAGGGCGTTTGGCCTCACTTTTAGCTCGAACGGCTGAATGGATGTACACGAAACTTGGCAAAATTGTAGGGACTGTTAGCCCGATGTGCCTTTGCTGGGTCTCAATATATGTGCTCCAGTGGATTTTGAGAAATTAACGTTTAAAAAAAAGATATATCTGTGACAGCGTCCTGGATAGCGAAACAGTTCGCGTACTTTTCGCGTAACGGAGCTTTGCGAAGCGAAGCTGATTGGCTCTCCGGTGTCTGTCAACATTCTAAACAGTCCGTAGCGGCCGCCATCTTGTCTCTCGGTAGGATTGAGAGACAAGAGGAGGCCAAAACGAAGGGGGAAATGAAGAAAAGGGGGCAAGGTAGACCCCTTCTGACCCCCTAGGATTGATGAGGGGGATATTAAAGTGCCCCGCGGGGCCCAAAAAAAAAAAATTTGCGATTTTTTGTCGTAGAGGCGCAAATCGGTACGTGAACCGGGCAGCTAACCGGCAGCGTAACGGGAGTCTGAGGAGAAGCTGATCGGCTGTCAACATTGTAAACAGTCCGGAGCGGCCGCCATCTTGTCTCTCGGTAGGATTGAGAGACAAGAGGTGGTGAAAAACGAAGGGGAAAATGAAGGAAAGGGGGCAAGGTAGACCCCTCCTGACCCCCTAGGATTGATGAGGGGGATATTAAAGTGCCCCGCAGGGCAAAAGGAAAAAAAAAATTTGCGATTTTTCGCGGTAGAGGCGTTTCTCGGTACGCCAACCGGGCAGCTAAACGGTAGCGTAACGGGAGTCCAACATCTTGTGTTTTTGGAGCGTCCGGTTTGCGTACCGGGTAGCGTTCCAGTAAGCGTAACAAGGGGAAAACCAAGAGAAACAGTAAAATAAAATTTAAAGGAATAGATTTCCACCAAACTTGGCAAAATTGTAGGGACTGTTTGTTTGATGTGCCTTTGCAAGGCCTTAAGATATGTGCACGTGTGGATTTTGTCTAATTAAGGTTAAAAAAAATATATATATATCTGTAAGCGTGCTCTGGCGCGCTTACGTTACGGGTTTTGTTTGCGTTGCAGAGACGGTACGTCACGTTTATGTGACGCGTCATGAGGCGTCTCACGTGGCTACGTGATACATCACGTAATAAAGAATATATTTTACAGCTATAGATATTAGCTTTTAAAAAAACAATGAAATTCACTGAAAAAACCATAGGTTATAGACCATATATAGTTAGGAATTTGCATTTACAAAACCTTGAAAATTCACTGAAAAAACCATTGGTTATAGACCATATATAGTTAGGGATTAGCATTTTCAAAACCTTAATTTACTCGCACAAAACCATAGAAATTCGCATATATAATTAGTTGCAATAACTATATATCGCGCACCCGCAATCCACTGCTGATGATGTCACATATTACATCATTCATGACATGGTCAGTGACATCACTGATGACATCACTGATGACATCTCAAATGACATCACTGATGACATCTCAAATGACATCACTGATGACATCACTGATGACATCTCAAATGACATCACTGATGAAATCACTGATAACATCTCATTTGACATTACTGATCACATCACTGATGATATCATTCATGTGATAATACGATGAACCTCTTCAGACTCTAATATAACCTTAGATACAATCAGTGTAAACAGACACTCACAGACTGTCACTCATCCATGGAGTTACTCACACACCTAGTCAGTCATGCAAAGAATCAATCACACCTCCATTTCCTCAACTATACAGTTATACACACTTTACTTAATCAAACATATACTAACACATATTTACTCTCTTATACAATAACTGATACAAGTTCACAATGATCCATACAGCCACTCACACATTCACTGGCTCTTATGCACAGGTATTTATATATGTCAACTCTTACATGTACTGTGTTTTACATTTGTATTTACTTTGACATGTAGCACTGAGAAATCCAATCACTCACCAATACACTCATGCAGACAGTCAACCGCCCATACAGCTGTTTCCGCATGCACTTTTGAACCCATACATTTAGTGAATCAACTGCTCACATATCTATGCACAGAGTCACACACCTCCCAGCCACCCCCACACACACACTCACTCTCCCATACAAATACTTGGGCAACCAATCAATAACCCATATACTTACTCATATAGCTACTGATCAACACATGCAGCAGTTTACAGAACAACAGATATAATGATGCACAAATTAAGACAGTTTAGTCACTAACCCATGCACTCAGTGAGACACATTTAATCATTCTCTCATACAGTCAGTCATGCACCTACTGAATCCTTCATCCAGACACTTATACATCCACTCATTCTTCAATATGTAAGACATATTTTAACTTTACAGAAACATACAGTCACTGGATGTTGTCATCAGTGATGTCATCAGTGATGTCATTTGAGATGTCATCAGTGATGTCATTTGAGATGTCATAAGTGATGTCACTGACCATGTCATGAATGATGTAATATGTGACATCATCATCAGTGGATTGCGGGTGCGCGATATATAGTTATTGCAACTAATTATATATGCGAATTTCTATGGTTTTGTGCGAGTAAATTAAGGTTTTGAAAATGCTAATCCCTAACTATATATGGTCTATAACCAATGTTTTTTTCGGTGAATTTTCAAGGTTTTGTAAATGCAAATTCCTAAC
The DNA here is from genome assembly GCF_964263255.1 of Lissotriton vulgaris. Lineage (NCBI taxonomy): Eukaryota > Metazoa > Chordata > Amphibia > Caudata > Salamandridae > Lissotriton > Lissotriton vulgaris. The sequence goes on from NW_028241558.1 coordinate 31,247, forward strand.
TATATATGGTCTATAACCTATGGTTTTTTCAGTGAATATATATATATATATATATATATATATACTACTATTATAAAAAGAGAACACAAACCTTTTGGCAGAGTAAACTCGGGAACCACAGCGCCAATCCACACACCCAATACATTGTTGTAATCCTCAAGGTGTGCAAATGGACATAGGCTATAGAAAAAAAACAAAAAACGTAAATTTAAAAATATAACTTAAAAAAAAAAGTAGTGCAGCTGACGGCCACGACGTAGTGCTGCCCGCAACGTACGTGATGACGAGGAGGAGTGGCGGTGAAGTGAGGAGCTCGAGGAGGATCGGCGGCTCAGGTAAGGCTCTGGGACACGGGACGGGAGGGAGCCGGTGCGGGAGGTTGGCCCGGAACAACTGCGGTAAGGCTCAGGGTCTGGGGGCAGCATTTCAGGGACACAGGATGGGAGGGAGCCGGTGCGGGAGGTTGGCCTGGAACAACTGATGTAAGGCTCAGGGTCTGGGGGCAGCACTTCAGGCTTGCGTGCACCCCCGCCCCGGACCCGGCCAGCCACGACATTGTCCGGGACACAGACAATGTCATGGCGGGCGGGGGCCGGGGCAGGAGTGCATGCAAGCCTGAAATACTGCCCCCAGCCCCCTTCTTCCCCAGGCAACGCTGGGGAGGGCTGCTAACATATATATATATATATATATATATATATATATATATATATATATATATATATATATATACACCAAAACTCGCAGGAACCCCATTTGAGGACGGCCACAGGAAGGCTTTCAATAGTCATTAAATTCAAAGGCAGCATGCCAGCAGGCGAAGCTTCAGGTGTTGAACATTAAGGAATAAGCCGCCAAACGCGTTTCGAGAGTCTTCTGCGCTCTTCATCAGTGGCGTGTTTTCAAGGACAAATGGTAACAATGGGGGGAGGTAGAGCATAGAGATAGGATTCTCACTCCACGGGCACTGATAATTAAACAAGAAGAATCCTACTCAGAGTGCACACCTCAGGAATGGGGGACACTCAGTGTTGTGAAAAATACCCCTCACACACCAACAGGCCCCTTGGTGTCATGCTTCATCATCGGGGTCTTCGCATCCCGCTAGAGGGATGCGGCATGCTGCGACCAGCGACTACGCGGGAGCACTGTCAAGGTTGACTATGTGTGGTGTGTGTTAAGTGCAAGTGATGGGATATTGAACAATGTGAGTGAAGGGTGTGGTGAGAATTTAAAAAGTACCTGACTAGTGGGTTCTAAGAAAAAACTTTATTCGAGACCCCTAGCTGGTGCTATTAAAAAGAAGTGCAAAGTGAGGTCAGTTGTCTTTATTATGGACACTACCTCTGGTGTGCGTCGACATGTTTCGGAACTGGTGTTCCTTCTTCAGGACGGGGGCACAACTTCCCAACCCTACTCACGTATTTTTAAGAAAAAAATGTTTTCTCTCAAAATAGAAAATAAAAGTGAAACTATTTACAGTGAAGAAAACAGGCTAAAATGTGCCTACAGCGGTTTTTTGGTTCATGCAGTTGCATGTCCTAAAAAGAAAAAGAAAAGGCGAGTCAGTTTGGTTGCCACGAGGGGCTGGCTCAGACAGGTGCAGTCACCTGGAGCCCCAAACGGTTAAATAAACCTGTAAAAAGAAAGGCAGACATAACACACAACATAGGTGACACAATATATAGTTTGTAATGGTTCTGTAAAACATACTCATAGTGGCTGTTTTGTCCTGCCTCATGAGCATATCCAGAACGCAGGGTGGGTAGGTGGATTCTTAATCTGTGTGGGTAAAGAGTAGGTTTCAATATCTTTTACTCACTGTCTGGGTTCATGCTAGGTAGGTCTCTGATAGTTTGTTTACTGAATACTCACAAAATCCGCCTGAGTCGGCCTCCTTCTACCACCCTACGCTGCTCGCTGGTAATGGTTAGCATTCAGGGCTTTGTTATATATGGGCCTCAAGGTGCTTTCTGATTCGTTGATTAACGGATATGGGGCGCAGCCCAAATAAGGAGCGTGCGCCTATCATAATCATGGATCTGTTCTCAGAGTAACATGCGTCATTCTGAGCATGTTATATCCGGTAGTGACTGTTGAGCCTGTTGGGCGCATGCGCATCATTCGTTGACACGGCCGTCAGTCGCTACTTTTGGGCGCATGGGTAGATAGTGTAGTCTGTGAGATATGCGCTTTAGTTGGTTACACTATTCTGATAGTAATTTAGAGTAAATACCATGGGTACACCTCAAATAATTGTAATAAAAAATAGGAGAATTGTGATGCGGTACTTGGGACAGCGCATGGGATGGATCAGTGAGTATTTACATGGGTTTTGAAAACAGAGACTAACCAGGCATACCCCTACGGTTACAGTTTGATAAGAACCTGTGTTTCTCAAAATAGAATTACAGCCATAAGTTGCAAAACCTTTCAGGTTTTTCTAGTTTTACCCGGACAGATGGCCCCATGGAATGTGATCATTTAGGCCTTCAATGTGGGTGCCCAAACGAAAAACCCATCGTTGTTCTTTTTGGAACAGGCCAGTTTCTGATTGCAAACGTTCAATTATGGTCCAAGGTAGATCATTGACACAATGTTGTTGTTCCAGGAAGTGAGATGCCATCTTCCTGGTTGTTTTTTTGCAGCGTATGTTGCTCTTATGTTCTCCTATTCTCACTTTCACAGGTCTGGTGGTCATGCCTATATACTCTAGGCCACATGGGCATGTTATCATGTAGACAACGTTTTTTGTGTTGCAATTGGAAAATTGTCGTTGTTCCCATGATGTACCGTTTCTGAAAGTTAAGACCTTGCTTTTTTGAGTAAGATGGCAACTACTGCAGTCTCCACAAGGGAAGTGTCCTTGGACTCCAACGGTAGTCTGTCTGCCAGCTGGATTTTGACGGGGTCTTGTATGTACCAGTATGTCCTTGATATTTCTGCCCCTGCGATGGGCATACATTGGTTTTTCGAAATCCAAGTTCCCGCAGTTCAGTATCCTCCAATGTTTGTTTATTAGTTTCGTTTTCAGATCTTTGGCCTGTTTGTTGAATTGGTTCAATTCTGTACAATTTCTTCTGAGACGCAGGAATTGTCCATACGGTAGATTCTCCCTGAGGTGTCTAGGATGGAAACTGTCGTACCGTAATGAGCAGTTCCTGGAGGTGGGTTTGAAATGGGTTGTACTTTTCAGCCTACCATCCTCCGTGTATATGTTTAAATCCAGGAAAATCATAGATGAGCTGGAGACAGTGCTCGTGAATTTCAGATATCTGTTCTGGTTGTTGAGCCATGTCACAAAGTTGGAAGCACTGTCCAAATCGCCATCCCAAATGATGACAATTCCTGCGTCTCAGAAGAAATTGTACAGAATTGAACCGATTCAACAAACAGGCCAAAGATCTGAAAACGAAACTAATACAAAGACAATACCCCGTCAGAACCATTGACAAGGCAATGAAACGGGCCAGGAACAATCACAGGGACGCACTCCTTGAAGACAATCCACAAGACAAAGGAGTGATCAAAAGACCAATATGTGTCACGACCTACACAACCATGTCCAACGAAGTATCAAAAGTGATAAACAAACATTGGAGGATACTGAACTGCGGGAACTTGGATTTCGAAAAACCAATGTATGCCCATCGCAGGGGCAGATATATCAAGGACATACTGGTACATACAAGACCCCGTCAAAATCCAACTGGCAGACAGACTACCCTTGGAGTCCAAGGACACTTCCCTTGTGGAGACTGCAGTAGTTGCCATCTTACTCAAAAAAGCAAGGTCTTAACTTTCAGAAACGGTACATCATGGGAACAACAACAATTTTCCAATTGCAACACAAAAAACGTTGTCTACATGATAACATGCCCATGTGGCCTAGAGTATATAGGCATGACCACCAGACCTGTGAAAGTGAGAATAGGAGAACATAAGAGCAACATACGCTGCAAAAAAACAACCACGAAGATGGCATCTCACTTCCTGGAACAACAACAATGTGTCAATGATCAACATTGGACCATAATTGAACGTTTGCAATCAGAAACTGTCCTGTTCCAAAAAGAACAACGATGGGTTTTTCGTTTGGGCACCCACATTGAAGGCCTAAATGATGACATTCCATGGGGCCATCTGTCTGGGTAAAACTAGAAAAACCTGAAAGGTTTTGCAACTTATGGCTGTAATTCTATTTTGAGAAACACGGGTACTTATCAAACTGTAACCGTAGGGGTATGCCTGGTTAGTCTCTGTTTTCAAAACCCATGTAAACACTCACTGATCCATCCCATGCGCTGTCCCAAGTACCGCATCACAATTCTCCTATTTTTTATTACAATTATTTGAGGTGTACCCATGGCATTTACTCTAAATTACTATCAGAATAGTGTAACCAACTAAAGCGCATATCTCACAGACTACACTATCTACCCATGCGCCCAAAAGTAGCGACTGACGGCCGTGTCAACGAATGATGCGCATGCGCCCAACAGGCTCAACAGTCACTACCGGATCTAACATGCTCAGAATTACACATGTTACTCTGAGAACAGATCCATGATTATGATAGGCGCACGGGCGGACGCTCCTTATTTGGGCTGCGCCCCATATCCGCTAATCAACGAATCAGAAAGCACCTTGAGGCCCATATATAACAAAGCCCTGAACGCTAACCATTACCAGCGGAGCAGCGTAGGGTGGTAGAAGGAGGCCGACTCAGGCGGATTTTGTGAGTATTCAGTAAACAAACTATCAGAGACCTACCTAGCACGAACCCAGACAGTGACTAAAAGATATTGAAACCTACTCTTTACCCACACAGATTACGAATCCACCTACCCACCCTGGCGTTCTGGATATGCTCATGAGGCAGGACAAAACAGCCACTATGAGTATGTTTTACAGAACCATTACAAACTATATATTGTGTCACCTATGTTGTGTGTTATGTCTGTCTTTCTTTTTACAGGTTTATTTAACCGTTTGGGGCTCCAGGTGACTGCACCTGTCCGAGCCAGCCCCTCGTGGCAACCAAACTGACTCGCCTTTTCTTTTTCTTTTTAGGACATGCAACTGCATGAACCAAAAAACCGCTGTAGGCACATTTTAGCCTCTTTTCTTCACTGTAAATAGTTTCACTTTTATTTTCTATTTTGAGAGAAAACATTTTTTTCTTAAAAATACGTGAGTAGGGTTGGGAAGTTGTGCCCCCGTCCTGAAGAAGGAACACCAGTTCCGAAACATGTCGACGCACACCAGAGGTAGTGTCCATAATAAAGACAACTGACCTCACTTTGCACTTCTTTTTAATAGCACCAGCTAGGGGTCTCGAATAAAGTTTTTTCTTAGAACCCACTAGCCAGGTACTTTTTAAATTCTCACCACACCCTTCACTCACATTGTTCAATATCCCATCACTTGCACTTAACACACACCACACATAGTCAACCTTGACAGTGCTCCCGCGTAGTCGCTGGTCGCAGCACGCCGCATCCCTCTAGCGGGATGCGAAGACCCTGATGATGAAGCATGACACCAAGGGGCCTGTTGGTGTGTGAGGGGTATTTTTCACAACACTGAGTGTCCCCCATTCCTGAGGTGTGCACTCTGAGTAGGATTCTTCTTGTTTAATTATCAGTGTTTTCAAGGACAACTGAAAGTGCTGGTTAACCTGCGCATTTAAGGTGAAATACCTGCCGAGATGGGCGTGGCTCACCGCACGGCATCCTGGTCGTGGTAGTGCGCTGTTATTCATACTAAGTGGGCGCGCCCCTTCAGTGTCAGGGTAAAACAAAGTAAGTCCCAAGTGGATTTGATGAGGGCATCCTGTAGTCACCTGCCCCGCTTCTTTACTGTCTGTGTGACAAGGCAGGCACCACCCTGCAGTGGCGTCTGCTCAGCTTCCTACACGCACTCCGAACCCCTCGATGGATGTTTGGCGGGGACCCGCCGCACAACGGCGGTGGACCACCCTCCCGGCCGGGACCGGCCGTTGTCAATACCAAAACTCGCAGGAACCCCATTTGAGGACGGCCACAGGAAGGATTTCAATAGTCATTAAACTCAAAGGCAGCATGCCAGCAGGCGAAGCTTCAGGTGCTGAACATCAAGGAATAAGCCGCCAAACGCGTTTCGAGAGTCTTCTGCTCTCTTCATCAGTGGCGTGTTTTCAAGGACAACTGAAAGCGCTGGTTAACCTGCGCATTTAAGGTGAAACACCTGCTGAGATGGGCGTGGCTCACCGCACGGCATCCTGGTCGTGGTAGTGCGCTGTTATTCATACCAAGTGGGCGCGCCCCTTCAGTGTCAGGGTAAAACAAAGTAAGTCCCAAGTGGGTTTGATGAGGGCATCCTGTAGTCACCTGCCCCGCTTCTTTACTGTCTGTGTGACAAGGCAGGCACCACCCTGCAGTGGCGTCTGCTCAGCTTCCTCCTCGCACTCCAAACCCCTCGATGGATGTTTGGCGGGGACCCGACCATCCTCCCGGCCGGGACCGGCCGTTGTCAATACCAAAACTCGCAGGAACCCCATTTGAGGACGGCCACAGGAAGGATTTCAATAGTCATTAAATTCAAAGGCAGCATGCCAGCAGGCGAAGCTTCAGGTGCTGAACATCAAGGAATAAGCCGCCAAACACGTATACGCGTATATATTTCAGCTCCACTTTCTCTCCACCACGGCTTCCGCCAGGAAAGAATCGCACTCGCGGGGACTTGTCACCATGCGTTTATTACAGCAACAGAGCAACAAGTAAACAGACGCGTTTCAATGCTCATATGTCCCCTTGCCTTGCTCAAGTATACGGAAATGGTAAGAACCGACAGCCGGAGTCTTACCCAGACTCGCCACGCTACTGCACACTCTGGAATCCAGCAGTCCACAGCGTTTCGTGTCCTTTGATCAATACTCCGTAAATCACTTGAGAGGGTTTTTTTTTTCCAATCTACGCTCCACAGCACCAAACAGTTCGATGCACTCAAAGGCAGGTGCGAGTATATGCAGGGGTGCACCCGCATCAATATTCCAGCTCCAGTGAAGTAGTGTGGCTCACTGGTTAGAGGCGGCAGACCCGAGAGCAGAGGACGGCCCGGGACCAGGGTTCGATTCCCGGCGCGGCAGGTTCCTGGACCAGGGTCAGCGGACTCGATAATTCTCTCGCCTCGGTGCCCACTCTGATCAGCGATCACACTCGGCAACTCTGGGCATTAGCTTGCCTCATCTTCACTAACGGCCCCACCAGACCGCCGGGGATGCCTGGTCTCACCCTGGAGATACCCATTAAGGGACCATCTCTCAGGGAAGCCAGGAAGGGTTTCGCAGCGGTCGAAGCGCCTTGGGACCCTACGGGTAAGTAGTGCGCTATATAAATGCCTATACATTTACATTTACATTTACACTTTCTCTCCACCACGGCTTCTGCCAGGAAAGAATCGCACTTGCAGGGACTTGTCACCATACGTTTATTACAGCAACAGAGCAACAAGTAAACAGACGCGTTTCAACGTTTCAATGCTCATATGTCCTCTTGCCTTGCTCAAGTATACGGAAATGGTAAGAACCGCCAGCCGGCTTCTTACCCAGACTCACCATGCTACTCCACACTCTGGAATCCAGCAGTCCACAGCTTTTTGTGTCCGTTGATCAATACTCCGTAAATCACTTGACCGGTGCGCTTTTTTTCAATCTACGCTCCACAGCACCAAACAATTTGACGCACTCACAGGCAGGTGCGAGTACATGCGGGGGTGCGCCAGCATCAATATTCCAGCTCCACTTTCTCTCCACCAAGACTTCTGCCAGGTGGAGGGAAAGCTGAGCTAATTACAACTCATGCCCCTGCAATGCACTGCTTACTACCTCACATATTACATCACTGACAGCATGGTCAGTGACATCATTTATGACATCCAAAATAACATCACTGATGACATCATCCAGTGACTGTGTTTTTAAAATGTTTGAGTGTTAAATATATATACCGAGGTGTATTGATGAATCAGTGGGTGTATGAGTGCCTGTATTAAAAATTCAGTAGGTGCGTGACTGTATAAGTGAGTGATTAGGTGTCTCAGTGAATGTATGGGACACTGACGCGGTGTCTGAATGTCTCTCAGTCTATCAGATGGTTTCTAAGTGGGTGTATGAGTTGGTAAGTGAGTATATGGCTTGTTGATTGGCTGAGTACCTGTATGGGTGCATGAGTGTGTGGGTGGGTGGGTAAGAGGGTGTGTGACTGCCTCCATGGATGAGTAAGTGGGTGGGTGGGTCAGTGGGTGTATGGGTTAGTGAGTTTGCAAGAGAAGAGCTGTATACGTGACTGAGTGTGTATGGCTGTGTCAGTGAGTGAATGGATGTGTCAGTGGTATATGGATAAGCGGAAGGCAGTTTAGGGGTGTTGGAGTATATGAGTGACTGTATGTGTGAGTGCGAGATTATGATGTGGCTGTATGGGTTAGTGTGTGAAGGGCTATATAAGTGAGTGAGTAGGTGTTAGTATCTGTATGAATGAGTGTGTGTATAACTGTATGGGTGAGTAAATGGATGTCTGAATCTAGGTGAGTGAGTAGGTGTGTGAGTGGCTGTATTAGGGAGTTGGTATGCGAGAGGCTGTATGGGTCACTGAGAGGATGTGTATGTAGACCTATGAATCACTGCATGGGTGTGTAAGTACTGGCATGGGTTTGTCAATGGTTATGAGAATGGTAGTGTGGAGGTTGGAGTGGGTGTATGAAAGGTAATAGTGCAATGTGAGTGGATGTGTCAGATTCTGTGGATGATGTCATCAGTGAAGTCATTTGAGATGTCATCAGTGATATTACTGACCATGTCATGAGTGATGTAATACGTGATGTAATATGTGAGTTAATAAGCAATGCATTGCGGGGTCGCGAGTTATAGTTCGCTCGGCTAACTATAACTGCTGAATTTCTCTGGTGTTGTATGAGTGAAATGTCAGCCTAACTATAATGTCCCTATAACCTTTGATTATTTTCAGTGAATTTCTAAGGTTCTTTAAATGCTAATTCCTAACTATAATGTCCCTGTAAACCTTTCATTTTTATCAGTGAATTTCTAAGGTTTTTTAAAATTCAATTTCTTAATTGTAGTATCCATTTTCTTTTAAGTGAGCTTCTAAGATGTTCGTATTTTCTTCCTATAATTGGATATTATATACCTCTCATTTTTTGATTTGGTATGGGTTTATCAGAAAGTACATTAATAACTAGTTTTATTTGTAAGACTTTTTTTAGTCAGCACAACATAGTCACATTTACTGTGGAGAATCTGTGAACAGCAAATGTATTTCACATACTGATAAATACACTTAAAGACATTTAAATAAAGTTTGTCTAACTATTTAGTAAGACATAGTTTTAACGTTTCTTTCTGTGATCGATTTAGGAGACAACCATCTTTCCAAAATAAATTGTATTTGGTCTCCAATGTAGGGTTCATTGTGACCTGCTTTCTTGTGTTGCTTGCACTTCTGACTCTAACAGTCCTTGGGGTTGAGGTCCCCTGGCTGGGTCTCGACCTCGGTTCTTTTTAGGAGTCCCCCTCCCTTGCTGGTGTTGTTGGGGTATGAATTGCCATTGTGCTTCCATTCTGACCTTGGACCCTTTCTTTGCTCTGGGCGGTAGTTGCAGGTTTTTTCGTCTGCTGTGCCCTTTTTCACATGCTTTCTATTTCCAGGGAAGCTGCTCAGTTGGTTGCAGTCTATCTTACAGTGGCTGCGCTCTATTCTTTCATTCTGTGATTTGGTGCCTCAGTGCTTGGCACTATTCTGGATATGCTGTTCCTCACCTTTCGTTTCTTTCCCTTCTAGCTGGGTCTTCGCACACTGTTCCAGTATTCTCACAGTTTTGTTGTGATGGCTCTGCGTTGTGGCGCGGAAAGTTCTCAGAAGAAAACTGACGTAGGCGCGCCGGGGTGCGACTTATGTATCCTCACTGACGTCACCGGCACGGACGACGTCAGGACGGAGTCACGTGGTGCTGTCCACTCAGCACGCAGGGTTGCTGTGGCAGAAAAGTTTTCCGGATCTAGTATCACGCCTGGGGGTAATTCTACGTTAAGGAATCTGCGGCTTGTAGTCTCCATCAGTATATATATATATATATATATATATATATATATATATATATATATATATATATATATATATATATATATATATATATATATATATATATATATATATATATATATCAATATATCACCGTATATCACTTGAGTCTTTCAAACAACAGATTCGGACCACTATATAGTGCAATTATAATCCTTTATTCAGTGCAAGACGGCATAAAGTGTTTCAGCTCTCACAGAAGCCTTGATCACATGAAAAAGTTCAGCGTTATCATTGGTGTATTTAAAGTGATTGGTGCAAGCATGACAACATTCACCTGTGCAAATTGCGCTATAGACATAGAAAAGTTACTATTACATGTTCGATAATGCACTGGTATCGGCATGCATGTACACAAAAGAAACATTGATAAAATTTGGTAAAAGCAAAGCTGTAATAATTCACAATTTTATAGTAACAAAACTCTAATTTGACTTCGGTAATACCCTTTTAGTCTTGCTTAAAATACAATCCTATAACTTTATTGATCACATTGTATCCCTTGGTATATTACTGCCTAATCCTGTTCTCGCGTATATCCGCACATATTTTTTTTGATAAGCAAATTTTATTGAGTTTAAAATGAAAAACAAATCAGCCAATACACGGAAATCACAGATATAAGTTCATTCACATTGTTGCTGTACTCCCCAACCACCTTCCCTTTAAAAAGGAAAAACAAAACCCCTAGGAAAAGCTGGAATCCGGTCAATCGAGACCCTCCACTGCCCCCAGCCACTTCCCCCACCCTCTACAATATGTCTTGGCACGCCTCTTCGCTGTATACATGGCTTTCTCTTGGGACGCACACCAGTCCACCCCTCTTCGCCACTTCTCCAGGGTAGGAGGATCAGGGCTTATCCAGGCTGCCTCAATGTCCCGCTTGGCCACCATCATGGCTTATCAACTTATCAGACCCGGACCCATCCAGCCTGTCAGTGATGCCCAGCAAGGAGTGACGAGGGTCATGAGGAACATCCCAACCTAGTGCCTCCGTTAACTCTCCCTCAAAGAAAACCCAGAACTGCCCCAAGCAGGGGCATGACCAAACCATGTGGAGGAAATCGGCCGGGATGTACTTGCATCGTGCGCATGACGCATCTAGGCGCAAACCCTGTCCCTGCAGGCGCAGGGGGGAGAGATACGCAGCGTGTAAATAGTATAGCTGAATCAACTTGAGTTTGGCGGAGACAGTAACTATTCTGGGGGCCATAAGGGCATCACGCCAGTCCACATCATCTAAAGGGCCTACCCATACCACCCATTGGTCCCTCAACTTGTCCAGTGATGTGGGGGTGTTATTGACCAGAGCACGATAAATTCGGGAGACCCCCCTATCCAAGTCGCCCATCAGTGTCTGAGCCTCAGTGGGGCTGTATTCAGGGAGCCTCGTGTCGTCCGTGATGTGTGTGAGGAGGGCGTGTCTCAACTGCAGATATTTATAGTGTTGAGAGGAGTGTAGGGAGTAACGGGTTTGGAGCTCCTGGAAGGACAACATCTGGACTCTTGCCCACACATCTCCTAATTGGGAGATACCAATAAGGTCCAGAGGTTTAAAGCCCCTCAACCAGCTGACTTCACAAAGCCAGGCCCCTTGCCAAAGGGGGGTGCACTGGGTCAGCTTCCCCGAGCACCCCGTGTGTCGAAGCGAGGCCCGCCTTGCCAACAACACTGAGCACGTCACCTCAGGATCCGGTTCGGAATGGGTTCCCCATATAGCATGGCCTGGACGCCCGTTATCCCCAGTTCGCTCAGTTCAAGCCTATAGGCAGGGTCCGACCAGCCCCCATTAAACCAATCGTGTATCACTAATAGGCGTACCGCCAGAAAATACAGATATACTTATCCACCGCAGCGCGCACGCTCGCATACTTTGCTTACTAAGCTTTTAATACTGTATTATTTTGTACGATCGTGCTGCTGTTTTAGCATACAGGCGCTTGCTTTTTACTTTAGTATACTTGGGGGTGATAATTAGTTCCAGCTCCTACCTCGCACTATAATTGTTGGCCACCCCGCATTTGGCGGGATTTAGGGCGATTTAGGTCCCGATATTCACCTCGTCGTGGCGATTCAGGCCGCCATCTTGGGTGGGGGTAATAAGGTGTTGCCGATTTTGGGGCGCCATCTTTGTTGTGGGCCTAGTGGTTCCATCACAGGACACCCACGTTTGGAGGAGTCTTCATAAGCCTGAATTCTCTTCGCTGGCAGGTAGACTTATCCAATGCAGCGCGCATGCTCGCATACTTTGCTTACTAAGCTTTTAATATTGTATTCTTTGGTACGATCGTGCTGCTGTTTTAGCATACAGGCGCTTGCTTTTTACTTTAGTCTACTTGGGGGTGATAATTAGTTCCAGCTCCTGCCTCGCACTATAATTGTTGGTAACCCAGCATTTGGCGAGATTTAGGGCAATTTAGGTCCCGATATTCACCGCGTCGCGGCGATTCAGTCCACCATCTTGGGTGGGGGTAATCAGGTGTTGCCGGTTTTGGGGCGCCATCTTTGTTGTGGGCCTAGTGGTTCCCTCGCAGGACTCCCGCGTTTATGCTTTTTTAAAATGATTAGTACTCAAGCGCGCAGCGCCGGCGCGCAGGGCCGGCGTGCAGCGGAAGCGCGCCGGAGGTGTGCCAGAGGTAAGCCCGTTTGCGCCTGTTTGTGCTCAGGTCGCGCCGGGCGCCGGAAATGCTGCCTCTTCGGCTCTTACCCACCTACTATATACTCTAGAGAGGAGCTCATAAGTCTGAATCCACGCCCCAATGCGAGCTGTCGGACGTACACCACCGTCACTCATTTGCAGACGCTATTCTGTGGCTTGCTTAACGTCAGATCCCTTAGCAAGCATTATGTGGAAATTGCACTCCTCATTGAGTCGTATGAGTTAGATGTGCTTTTCCTGACAGAGACTTGGACCAGAGCTGATAGTATGGTGGAACTGGGCTTAGCCTGTCCCCCGGGCTATAAAATTAGGCATAATCCTCGTGTAGGGATTAAAGGAGGCGGCATAGGTTTTATTTTTAGGGAAGAACTGGACCTTTCTCAGTTGAAGATTAAGGAAGTCCTAGGCTGTGAACTAAAGGGCTTTTCCTTAAAAGGACAGGGAGGTGTCCTGCATTCTGGGTTGCTGTGCTACAGACCCCCGGCCAATGCTCTATCAGCCATACCTGAGTTGGTAGATATCATCTTCGACCTTTCCAATACTCATATCAGGTTCATGGTTCTGGGAGACTTCAACCTATGGCCGAACGGGCCTGCAGACACAGCTTATAAAGATCTGGTCCAGGCCTGCTGCAATATCCATCTGCAGCAGCTGGTGCTCTCCCAGACTCACTCAAAGGGCCATGTCTTAGACCTGATTTTTGCGGATGTTAGTCAGGCTGTGATCCGGGACATCATTCCCCAATGCTGGACGGATCATGCTCTCGTTCACTTCTCACTCTTTCTCCCTACTGATACCTCGAGGAGTGGCAGCACAGGAGCTACTACCAAACTTAGCAGGCAATGGTCCAGGCTCTTGAAACATTCAAGCCTGCCAACTCTGCTTTCAGAGGGATTCACCCTAGGGGGAAGCGTGGAGGAGAGCTATGAGATACTTAGCACGAAAATCACTGACTCTTTGGACCAAATGGCCCCTTTGCGAAAAGCTAGGGATAGGTCCAAAATTGCCATGCCTTGGTATTCAAAAGATCTTCTCCAGCTGAAACTCCGGTGTAAGCGGGCGGAACGAGTCTGGAGGAAACAGTATCTTGAGTCAGATAAAAACTTTTTAAAACAGACCCTGTTGGACTATAAAGCACAGATCAAGTGTGCCAAAGCCAGGTTTCTCGAGGAGACGCTGCTGCAAGCAGTGAATAAATCGCAGACCTTGTTTAAAATCATTAAGGATCTCTCTCGTCCTGCTTGTGCTACCAATGACATCCCGGCCTCTCAATCTTTATGCAACTCTCTGGCAAAGGCCTTTGAGGACAAGATTGTCACTATTCTGAGCAATCTTTGTGTTCCGGTCACCTCCTGTCCCCAGAGTTTGCCTGACCCAGCACTTGTATCCACCTCCGGAATCTTTGGGGAAGCTGGAAGGCAGGCACGGCTGGATAGTTTTCCTCTCCCTTCCTTTGATGACTTTTGCTCTTTGGCTAACGGTGTGTCGTCAGGTTCTCCCCTGGACCCGCTACCTCATAAATTTTGGAAAACGGTTCAGGAGGAGCTATTTCCCCCTCTCTGTGCTATCTGCTGCCAGTCCCTCAGCACCACCAGAGTTCCTGAATGCCGGAAACTGGCCGTGGTTTCTCCTCTTTTGAAGAAGGCAATGCTGGATCCCACCTGTGCGGCGAATTATAGGCGTATTTCGTTGCTTCCTTTTCCTATTAAGATCTTGGAGAAACTGGTCACTAAACACCTGTCCAGCTTCATGGAGAATAATACCTGCCTAGATGTGGCTCGGTTTGGCTTCAGGCCAGCTCATGGTACTGAGTCCGCATGGGTCGTTGCTTTGGATGACCTACGTTCGCGAGTCGACTCTGGTCGGGCAGCCTTTTTAGTGCTGCTCGATATGTCGGCCGCGTTCGATACAGTCAGTCATGCCATCCTGGTCAGCAGACTGGAGGAAATCAGGGTGGCCGGCCTGGCTCGGGACTGGCTGGTCTCCTATCTTGGTGACAGACACAAGGTGGTAGCCTTGCCGCCCTACAGATCTGACATTAAGAAAGTAGGGCAGGGTGTACCCCAAGGGTCGGCTATCAGCCCCATTTTATTTAATCTGTATCTCCGTCCGCTGGCCAGGCTGATTAAGTCTTTTGGTATTACGGTCATCAATTACGCTGATGACACGCAGCTTATCTTCTCTTTTGAGGGTAGTGATGCTGTGTCTCAGGAGGCCTTCTACTGCTCCATGACGGCCACTGCGGAATGGCTGCATCAGAATTCTCTGCAATTCAATAGCTCAAAAACTGAGGTATTGCATTGTTCCACTGACTGCACCCCACGGCCTTTGCCGACGGATTTTTGGCCTACCTCTTCCCAGGGTACCGCAGTGTCGGTAGATTCTGTTCGGAATCTCGGTGTCATGTTTGGATCTAACTTACAGCTGGATGCGTTCGTGAATAAAACAGTGGCTACTTGTTTGATGCTGCTTCGCACGTTACGCAAGATCCTTCCCATGCTTCCGGCCCGTGCCCGACCAGAGGTAGTGCGTAGTATCATCTTAAGCAGGCTTGATTACTGCAACGCACTACTTCTGGGCACGCCCCACACCCTGAATGGTAAGCTGCAATGAATACAGAACATGGCTGCTAAGCTGGCTCTCTCTCGGCTGAGATCTGACTCCTCTTCTCTGGCGCTTATGGACCTTCACTTGTTGCCAATCCACCAGCGCATCTATTTTAAAGCATTATGCTTAGTTTTTAGGGCCCTTCACGGTCAGGGGTCTGCTCCGCTGCAGGAGCTGTTTTCTTGGTATACGCCAGCCAGACCTCTACGATCCTCGTCGGCATACCTGGTGGTCGTTCCCAAGATTTTGAGGATTCGGATGGGCGGACACTCTTTTGGATTTACTGCAGCCAAACTGTGGAATTCTTTACCTTTGTCCCTTAGAAGCGCTGGGGAATTCTCCTCTTTTAAAAAAAGATTACAAACGTATCTCTTTCCTAGTAAAATGTAAACATTGCGGCAATGTAACATCGCGTAGGATCTTAAAGAGTCTAAGCGCCAGGATACCCTTTGGATGACAGTTTAGCGCTATACAAATACGCGATACATACATACATATATATAGATGCGTCATTCCCATGCCGCCATCATAAGAGGGAATCCGAGAGACAGACAAAGCCACCAGGCCCTTCCACCACTCCAGAGAAACTTAGTGATTAGACTGTCCAGTTCCTTAAACCAGACCTTGGAATACCAGAAGGGGGTGTTCTGGAGGATGCGGAGGAACCTGGGGGGGGATCATCATTTTAAATAGAGCTACCCTCCCCAGGGGGTTCAGGGGCAGCACCCTTCATTTAAGGAGGTCCTCTCTAGCCTTCTTAACCAAGGGGGCCACGTTGAGGGACCAGCCCAGTTCGGGAGAAAGGGGGGTCCAGATACCCAGATACTTAAAGGACAGCCTCCGGAGCAGTATTGTGGACTGCCACTCGAAGCACTCTCTAGATAGATGCAGGAGGACTAGCACAGACTTTACGGGGTTAAGCCGCAGCCCTGAGGCCCGCTCAAAATCATGCAAGATTCTGAGGCACTGTGGCCCGGAGGAGGCAGGGTCGGACAGGAAGACCAGCACATCATCCGCGTACAACGCAATCTTGTCTGTGTCCGTATGTGGCTATTCCCAACCAAGGAGGCGATCCTCAGCCCGCACCAGGGACGCCAAGGGTTCCATCGCCAGGGCAAACAACAAAGGAGACATGGGACATCCCTGCCTAGTACCCCTGGCGATGGGGAAGGCCTCCAACTGCACCCTGTTGACCAGGACTCGCGCTCTCGGGCGGGCATAGAGGTCTCGGACCAGAGAACAAAAGGGAGGCCCAAACCCCATCTCGGCCAATACGCCCTGTAGATAGTTCCAGTTCACGGAATCGAAAGCTTTTTCAGTCTATGGATAGGCGTGCCAGGTAAGGGGTTATCAAGTGCCGGTGTGCCTGGGCCGACTGC
Organism: Lissotriton vulgaris; assembly: GCF_964263255.1. Classification (NCBI taxonomy): domain Eukaryota; kingdom Metazoa; phylum Chordata; class Amphibia; order Caudata; family Salamandridae; genus Lissotriton; species Lissotriton vulgaris. Next base: position 48,028 of record NW_028241558.1, read on the forward strand.
AGTCTTCGGAGGCAATGGCGGGTCCCCAGCTGCGGCATGAATCTGAATTGATCCGAGTGCACCAATGAGGCCAAATAGGGCTTCAGCTGCTGGGCCAGAATGGTGGCATAGAGTTTGATTTCGGTGTTAAGGAGGGATATGGGGCGATACTCAGCACGCAATCGGGAGGGAGGCTGGGATTTTGGGATAACCACAATGGTGGCGATGTCCGTTTCGTCAGAAACTATCCTTAGTCCACGGCTTCTTTAAACAAGTTTGCGAGGTGGGGGATCAGAGTGCCTCGGTAGGCCGCATAATATTCCTGCGGCAAGCCGGTCGGCCCCGGGGTCTTACCGGGGAGACCAGGTTAATTGCTTCCTCAATCTCTTTCAGGGAGATGGGGCACTCTAGGTCCTTCTGGGCCACCTGTTCCAACGTGGGAAGGTGCACTCCGCCCTGGTCAAGGAGAGCAGCGACGGTCAGCCCGGGGGCCCGTGCCGTGTACAATTCCCGATAGTACACGGCAAAAGAATTTGCCATTGCCATAGGAGCACGGTGCACCACTCCAGTTGTGTCAACCACTTCCGGAATTAAACAGTTCACCCTTGGGTACGTGGCCAGCCTGTGCAGTATCGTCCCATTCTTGTCACCCCAGCCGTAGATTCTTGCCACAGAGGACCGCCAGATCCGCACATATTTTGAACAAAAGTGCTTAGTGTGTTTAAAGTGCTTTATCACCCAATTCCCGGAGTGTAAAATTGATATACAGGTTGACACATTAATTCTTGGTTTCATCTTTCTTTTAGTTTTTAGGTCTCGCCTGCCGATGCGCTTGCGCATTCAAGCTGGCGAGAGATATAGGGGCTTATCCAGAGTTTAACCAAACTGGCGATTTGATGCAGTGCACGTGAACATAAGTACGCGTATTCTCGCCACATGCATTTGTTTTAAGCTGTTTCATTGGCTTGTCACTTTAAGTCCTCCCACCCTCTCCCTGTCCAGCTCGCGCTTCATTTTGATCATACCCCGTGCACTTTTTTAACGTTCTTTCATTGGCTCGTCACTTTAAGTCCTCCCACCCTCTCCCTCTCTATCTCGCGCCTCAAGCTGATCACACCTCCTTGCTCTCCAGCATGCTATCACGCATCCCAAAGCCACCACACTCAGTCCACAGCCTCTCTCCCATTGGCTCTTAACTTCACAATCACGCATCCCATAGCCACCACACTCAGTCCACAGCCTCTTTCCCATTGGCTCTTCACTTCACAGCCTCTCTCCCATTGGCTTTCCACTTAGTCCACGCTCTTTTCAGCTGACTCGCGCGCCTCGAGCTGATCACGCCATCATGCATCCTACAGCCACCACACTCATTCCACAGCCTCTCTCCCATTGGCTCTGCACTTAGGGCTCGCTCTTTTCAGCTGACTTGCGCGCCTCGCGCTGATCACCCCCCCTTGCTCTCCAGCACGCTATCATGCATCCCACAGCCACCCACCCCCTTCTCTCTAGCAGCCTCTCTCCCATTGGCTCTTTCTGCACGCTGCATTCAGCTGACCAGCAGACTCTCCCTGCGTGCGCATATCGCTAATACCACCCCCTCCCTCACACAGACTCTCCTTTCATTGGCTGTTTACTGTGTGCACGCTGACAACATGAAGCTCGCAGCCATTCTCCAATTTCGCTTTAACACACACATTTTCATCCATTCATCCGACGACATCCATCCATACCACACCAACATTTATCGACACACCACCATCACTCAACACAACTCCAGCATCACTAAGCACCACCACACACAAGAACAACATTACTCAGCACCACCACATTATCACTCAGCACCAACACATTTACACTATGCACCAACACAACAAAACATCGAACAATAACAATAAAAAACAGCATAACTGCGTCAAACAGCACCACTTCAAAATTATGTGCAAAAAAACAATGCTAAGTTGTGCTGCTGTGTTGCTGAGTGGTGCTGCTCTTCTGCTAAATGATGCTGTAGTGATGTTCAGTGATGGTGTTGTGGTGCAAAGTGTTCCTTTTGTGGTGCTGAATGATGCTGTGGTGATGCTAGGTGATCCTATGGTGTTAGTGAGTGATGCAACTGTGTTGAGGAAAGTTGCTCTGGTGGCGGTGAGTGATGCTATGTATGTTGCTGAGTAATGCTAGTGTTGTGCTGAGTGATGCTAGTGTTGCAATGGTGCTGTGGTGGGGCTAAATACACCACCACAGTACCAGGGTACAACAGCACAGCATCACTCAGCATCACCAAAGCACCACTCAGCACCACAACAGCAGCACTCAGCACCAACACAGCACCACTCATCAGCACAACATTATCACTAAACACCACCACAGTATCACTAAGCACCAACACACCATCACTCTGAACAATTCCAGTATCACTCAACACAACATCACTCTGCAACACCACAAACAACACTCTGCACCAATACAACACCACTCAGTACCACCACAGCACTACCACACCAACACGTATCGACACACCAGCATCACTCAATACAACACCAGCATCAACAAGCACCACCACACACCACAACAACATTACTCTGCACCACCACATTACCAGTCAGTACCAACACATTAACACTATGCACCAACACAATAAAAAATTAACTATCACAGTAACAAACAACACAACAGCGTCAAACAGCACCACTACAAATGTATGTGCAACAAAACAATGCTAAGTTGTGCTGTTGTGCTGCTGAGTGATGCTGCTCTGCTGCTAAATGATGCTGTAGTGATATACTGTGATGGTGTTGTGGTGCAAAGTGTTCCTGTTGTGGTGCTGAATGATGCTGTGGTGATGCTAGGTGATCCTATGGTGCTAGTGAGTGATGCTAGTGTGTTGGTGAGAGTGGCTCTGGTGGCGGTGAGTGATGCTAGATATGTTGCTGACTAATGCTAGTGTTGTGTGCTGAGTGATGCTGGTGTTGCACTGATGCTGTGGTGGGACAAAGTACACTACACAGTAACAGGGTACAACAGAATAGCATCACTCACCATCACCATAGCACCACTCAGCACCACAACAGCAGCACTCAGCACCAACACAGCACCACTCATCAGCACAACATTATCACTAAGCAACACCACATTATCACTAAGCACCGGCACACCATCACTCTGAACCATTCCAGTATCACTCAACACCACAACATCACTCTGCAACACAACAAACACCAATACAACACCACTCAGTACAACCACAGCACTACCACACCAACAATTATCGACACACCAGCATCCCTCAACACAACACCAGCATCAACAAGCACCACCACACACCACAACAACATTACTCTGCACCACCACATTATCACTCAGCACCAACACATTAACACTATGCACCAACACAATATAAAATTCAACTATCACAGTAACAAACAACACACCAGCGTCAAACAGCACCACTACAAAAGTATGTGCAACAAAACAATGCTAAGTTGTGCTGTTGTGCTGCTGAGTGATGCTGCTCTGCTGCTAAATGATGCTGTATTGATGTACTGTGATGGTGTTGTGGTGCAAAGTGTTCCTGTTGTGGTGCTGAATGATGCTTTGGTGATGCTAGGTGATCCCATGGTGTTGGTGAGTGATGCTATTGTGTTCTTGAATGTTGCTCAGGTTGCGGTGAGTGATCCTAGATATGTTGCTGAGTAATGCTAGTGTTGCGCTGAGTGATACTTGTGTTGCAATGGTGCTGTGGTGGGGCTAAGTACACCACCACAGTACCAGGGTACAACAGCACGGCATCACTCAGCATCACCATAGCACCACTCAGCACCACAACAGCAGCACTCAGAACCAACACAGCACCACTCATCAGCACAACATTATCACTAAACAACACCACATTATCACTAAGAAACAACACACCATCACTCTGCACCATTACAGTATCACTCAACAACAACACAACATCACTCTGCAACACCACAAACAGCACTTTGCACCAATACAACACCACTCAGTACCACCACAGCACTACCACACCAACACTTATCGACACACCAGCATCACTCAACACAACTCCAGCATCACTAAGCACCACCACACACAAGAACAACATTACTCTGCACCACCACATTACCAGTCAGCACCAACACATTAACACTATGCACCAACACAACACAACTTTGGACAATCACAGTAACAAACAGCAAAACAACGTCAATAATCACCATCCACAAAACTATGTGCAACAAAAGAATGCAAAGTTGTGCTGCTGAGTAATGCTGTTATGGTGCTAAATGCTGCTATAGTTGTGTTAAGTGATGCTGGTGTGGTACTAAGTGTTCCTGTTGTGCTGATTGATGCTGTGATGATGCTAGGTGATCCTATGGTGGTAGTACGTGATGCTGGTGTGTTAATGATATTACTCTGGTGGCGGGGAGTGATGCTGGATGTGTTGGTGAGTAATGCTAAGTTGTGCTGTACTCGCAAAAAAATCATACAAAAAAATAACACTCTGCAACACCACTGCAATAAAAAAATACCAACATCTATTAACTAGAAAAAATATACTGTTACTGAAAATAAAATATTATAAAAACATTCAAAAATAACAACTTAAGAAAGACACTGTGATTAAATAAATACAGTACAATAAACACTTTTTCATTCACAGTAATGTCAAAACTATCAACACATATAGGGAAAACATCACATAGAATAAATACATTGCAATATATTAATGCAAAGCTACTTTAATAAATCAAATCTAGAAAGTACATTACATTAGAAAAGTACATTAGAATATATTTCGACAAAAACACTTTAATACATAGCACAAAATATTTAGCAAAGGTGCAATTAAAAAACTATAAGTACATAAGCAAAATCAAAGAGTGACACCATTGATCAGAGGTACATCCCAAACAATACTAACAAAGATTGCTAAATATTCAGAAAGGTGTTAATTTATACATTGCACATTTATTAACCAGAAAAAATAAACATCAATACGCTAAGTACACAAGGAATACAAAACAAAAATATAGAGATTTCTTCAATAAGTAACATAAAAATAAAAAATGTACATACATTCTATAGGAACAGATTAACAATTAGCAGATCCACAATTTCGTAACAAACATAACTATAACCTAAGAACATAGGCAAAAGAAAATACAGTCTCGATACACACACGTATAGAAAACATCAGAATCAATAATCCATAAAGAATTTTAGTACAATAATTGAAATATTTACATTTTACTGTCCAAATAATCATCTACAACTACGTAAGAACTAAACACCTTTCGCACGCCAACATTCGCAAACATCGGTATAATTACACGTAAACGCTCATCGAACGCAAAGCTACGTCACTAAACCGAACGATCACATTGCCTAATAAAAATTACTTAACGAAGTAAACTAAACAAAAGTTACTAAACATACATTTATATACATTGGTACTTTTATATATAGCACATCCACTCTTTACAAAAGTACTCAACTAAATAATAAATACATACCCAAATAATAAACATGTCGCTACTTCATAACGTAACCAACCAAACACACTGCCAAAAATAAAAGCCACACAATAATAACTTACTAACGAATAAACAACTCATAGAATTCTAATTAAAAGGCCAAACCTGTACATACGCCAAAGTAAATAATCAAGTTACACAAAAAAAACTTGGAAAAACGAACGGAAGTAAAACACTAATGTTTTTAAAAATTCAAGACCAATACTGTACATACGATACCTGAAATAATAACCCAACACCTACTAAATACATACCGATTCAATATAAGCATGCCAATACTTTAATAGATTAAAATATTAATACATAACAGCTCGTAAACAAAGGAAAATACTATTTACAAACACGAAAAAATTACGCAAATTCAATAAATGTATGAAATTTACACATTAACAATAACTTTCAATCAATAAATTGCTATACATTACATAAAAGTACATTAAAACATTGCACATTCACAATTGAGAAAGTTCAATACATATTTTACTATATACTAAGTACATATGATAACGCAAAAAAAGTAGCGATACTCAAATGTCGAACATTACTATTAAAAAGTCATAATAATGAAAGAAATCTCTACATAATCAATAATACATTCAAATAATACATTACATACTATTAAAATATAAACTTACCAGTCAAACGACGCAGGAAATAGACCGGAACAACAACACGCCTTTCCCCCACGAAAGTTCCCGCAGATCTGGGAAATTCCCAATTGACGCACGTCAAACGCAACGCTACGTTACCAAACGTAGCACTGCGATTGGGTAAATATTACGTCATACCTCTAACACATTCACACTACACTAAAAGACTAGAACGCTAAACAATAAACGTAAATCACGTAAAGGAAAGACATAGCGTCCGCCATTTAAAAAAAAAAAATAAATTAAAACAACGTTACAACACGAAACATTAACACACAGAACACATACTTAAAAAATATATACATACACACACGTTACAATAAAAAAAATACATGCAACACACTAACTTTCACACATCACATCCGACAATTACAATAAAACATCACACACAAAGCATAACGCCACAACATATAATACACTAAATAACAAACATATACACAACAGCATTAATAGGCACTATCACAGCAACACACCAACTCAACTCTGCAACACTCAAACAACACTCAGCACCACCACATTAACATGTCAGCAACAGCACAGCACCACTCACAACTAATACAGCATTACTCACCATCAAAAAAACATAAGTCAGCACAACGACAGCAACACTCAGTTACACCACAGCAACACTCAGCAAAACACATGCATCATTAAACAACACAACAACATCACTGTACAACACCACAGCAACACTCAGCACCAGCCCAGCATCACTCTGCAACACACCAGCATTACTTAGCGCAACACTCAGCACCAACACAACATCATTCAGCAGCACACAATAAAAAGAAAAAATAAAGCAATACACAAAACACCTGAAACAATAAGCTAAAACACATTAACAATACCCATCACAACATTTACTATATGAACAACAACTGCATCACCACAACACCACTCAACACCACATCACTCAAAAAAACACCCCAAAAATAAATCAACAAAAAAACTATCAATATTGCTGTCACAGAAACGTCCTCACTCTACTACTCTACCACCCTCACTGTACAGACATAAATATACCACTCGACCGCACTCACTCTACCTCTTGCACGCCCTCACTCTACCTCATTCACTTTACTGCCCTCACACCCTCACTCTATTCAACATCACTCTACAACTCAACAGCTCTTCCTCTACCACTCTATCACCCTCACTCTACCACCCTAACTATTATACTCTACCGCTCTCACTCTACCACCCTCACGCTATCAATCTACCTCCCTTACGCCCTCAATCTACTACCCTCACTCTACCTCCCACACTCTACCACCCTCACTTTACCACTCTACCGCCCTCACTGACTCACTCTAAAACACACACTATACCTCTCTACCGCCCTCACGCACTCACTCTAATGCTCTCACTCTACCACTCTAACACACTCACTCTACCACCCTCACGGCCTTCAGTCTACCATTCTCACTCTAACACTCTACCTCACACACTCTACCACTATGCCACCCTCACTCTACCACTCTACCACCCTCACTCTACCAATCTACCACCATTACTCTATCCCCCTCATTCTACCACTCTACCGCCCTCACCCTAACACTCTAGCGCCCTCACTCTACCGCACTCAATCAACAACTCTACCAACCTCACCCTAACATTCGACCGCCCTCACTCAACCACCCACACTCAACAACACTCACTCAACAACACTCACTCTACAACACTCACTCTATCCCCCTCATTCTAGCACACTCACTCTAATGCCCTCACTGACTCTACCGCAATAATTCACTATACCGCCCTCTCTCACTCTAAAACTCTCACTCACTCTACGAACATCAATCACTCTATCTCACTAACTCACTCTATCGCCCTCTCTCACTATATTGCCGTCCCTCACTCAATCAACCTTCATCACTGTACCACCCTCCATCACTCTACCATCCTCAAACACTCTATCACCCTTCCATCACTCAATCACCCTCCCTCACTATATCGCCCTGTCTCGCTCTATCGCCCTCAAACACTCTGTCGCCCAACATCACTCTACCAGCCTCCATCACTCTATCACCCTCCCTCACTCTATCGCCCTCACTCTATCACCCTCCCTCTAACGCTCTCCCTCTACAGTCCAACATCTATCGCCCTCCCTCTATCTAACATCCTCCCTCTATCTATCTATCGCACTCTCTCTAACTAGTGCAACAACATAACATCACTCAGCACCACCACAGCATCACTCAGGGGCACCACACATCACTATGCGCAACAACAGCATCATTCAAACACCACAGCATCACTTTTAGCCAAAACAACATCACTCACAGCAACACCACCATCAATATGTCCAACAATTCAACAACAACTTGTTCAAATATTTACTACCAATGTTTCAAACTTTATTAAAAATGTCAGGAAAATATAATAAATGTTTTAACTTCTGTTCATGTTAAAACATTTTAATTTGTCAGGTCAATACATGTAAGACAGGGGGGAACTATATATTGTACCTTTACTAATGCTATACATGTAACATGTGCAAATTTTAAAAATATTGCCATTTCTAATATAATAAATAATACTTTTAATTTTAGCAAAAAATAAACAAACATTTTCAACACCAAAAACTCCAACTTTTCTATTGCGAGACCTATTGCATTTCCGATGCTTGTTCTTGCAGGCGAGCTTTTGTGGCTTTATTTCTGTCTAAATACTGGAGCCCCAGTACAAGTCCGGTGATGTGTGTGCTGTCAATGGAAAATCGTTTACTAGCAAATGACAAATTCTGACCCAAATGAGGCATTTAATTTAGCTCAATTGTGTAAGTCAAACTTCTTTATTTCAGTGTAAATACCCATAGAGCCTTTTGTCTATCCCGTGAATGCGGGTCAAGTGACTGTTCTTATATGTACTATCATTTAATTCACGTGCAAATTGTGCAACAGATAAAGTCCAAGTGCTACTTATCTATTTAGTTTGCATACATAGCTTGTGCAAATTGGCATCAATGTATTGTTAATAAGATCTTTTTGACAGTACTCAATGTATATGGATAAAATCATAAAAATCACAGTAAAATACTTTGATTGCAATATCATTATACTCGGAAAAACGTCAATAGAGCATATATAATACATATAAAAACCACAAGCTAAAAACCCTCGCATTTAAAATTTCCAGATAAATGACAATTTGATGTCCAATTAAATTAAGATAAAAAGAGTTGAGTGTTAAGAATTATCGTTCAATATTTTACAAGCAAGTATATAGATCTTCTGTAACATTCAGCCCTGTAGGATGTTTAGAATTTAGCTCCAAAATGTATCTGGTCTCTAATTTTTGCAGACGTTGTTCCCTGTCTCCACCTCTTCTACTAGGTGGTACTGAATCAATCACAAAGTATTTGAGGTCCTGACTCCTTGCTCCATGAACACTTTTAAAATGGCGTGCCACCGGGTAGGTATTATCTTGGCTATTTTTTGCCCTAAGGTGCTGTGAAATTATTTTGTGCACCTGTAACTTGGTGCTACGTACATATTGTAGGTTGCACGGGCAAATTAAAATGTAAACAGCAGATTCGGTTTTACATGTCAGAAGTTTGGATATTTTAATACTGCTAGCACTGAATGGTGTTGGGTACATTGTCTGATTTTCCCGTTGTTGGCATGCCTTGCAGGTTTTAAATCTTTAAAAACCTGTGTGTCTGTAACCAATTGGTATGGTCTATGACCTCCGAGCTGGTTTTCACCAGTTCATCCCGCATTGAGGGACCCCTACTGAATGTAATGGAGGGTCGAGTCGACAGCCTCCCACCAATGACCGGGTCACTCAGTACCATAGGCCAATTCTTTGTGATGATTGATTGGAGCCGTCTGTGTCGTTGGCGGTACTACACAATGAATCTAAATTCATCTGGTGTTCTATTTTCTTGTTGTGAGGTAGGGGTTCCTGAGACTTCATTTTTGGATAATAGCAATTGATATCTATTGTGGCGCATGGATCTTAAAATAGCGCTGTCTTTTACCCTTCTTGAGTAACCCCTCTCAAGGAACCTAACTTTGCTTTTTGCCTGCGCTTCCCTTAGATCCTTATTGTTACTATTGATCCACCTCAGATGAAGCATCTTCCCATAGGGGATGCTATTTATCAAATATCTGGCATGGGAACTACTTGCATGTAACGTCGAGTTTCCCGCAGTTTCTTTGCAGAATAGCTTTGATTCAATTTTGTTATCAGCCACATAGATCAGGGTGTCTAAAAAGCTCACTTCTGTTCGCTGTAAACTGTAAATTTAAACCATTAATGTTCAGAGCTGTGACAAAATCCTTGGCGTCATTTACATCACCCTCCCAAACCACAAACAAGTTGTGGACAAATCGCAACCACATTTTGACGTTTTTTGTCATCATCTGTCTGTGTTGGGTATTGAGGACCAACTCCTCCCACCAGCCCATGTGCAAACATGCATAGCTGGGGAAGAAGCTGGCCCCCATGGCTACACCTCTGGTTTGTCGATACATTAGATTATTGAACATAAATATATTATTTTTTAAACAAAAATCCACCATGTCCATTATCATGTCCCTTTGTGTGGTCATCATTTGATCTCTTTTCTCCAAGTAAAATCTTAATGCCCTCAGTCCATCTGGATGTTGAATGCTGGTATATAGTGAACACACATCCAGTGCTATGAACAGGTATTCTGGTTTCCATACGAAATCTTCAAGTTTTCTTAAAAAGTCCCCTGTGTCATGCATATATGAAGTCAGCATTTTGACCGCATGTTGAAGAAAAAAGTCCACATATTGAGATGCGTGCTCAAGTAGGCTATTTCTGGCTGATATAATTGGCCTGCCTGGTGGTTTTTGTTGATCTTTGTGGATCTTGGGGATAAAATAGATTATGGGTACCACCGGATGATCATTTAAAAAAAATGCATATTCTTGAGAAGTTATTATTTCCTTATTTTTCCATGTCAGTAATTTCGAATGGTAGGTTGAATACATTGATTTGACCTCAGTAATATTACTTTTGGAATAACAGAAATTATCCCTTAGCTGTTTGTATGCCTCATTTGTATAGTCCTCTTTAGCCATCAGGACAATATTCCCACCTTTGTCCGAGTTACGAATAATGATGCTGTTGTTTTCCTTTAAATGTTTTATGAGTGAGTCATAATCTTGATTTAGTTTGTTATATTTCCATCTTTTGTTTTTGGTCGTAAAATGTAGTTGTTTCACTTGATCAATTACACTTTCATGAAAGATATCTATGGAATCACGAATCATGATGGGGTTGAAAGTCGATTTCGCTTTGAATGGTATTTTTATCCGCTAACTTGCTCTAGTTGGTATACTGGTAGATTCCATTGTCTGGGGTTCAATGTTTGAGTCCTCAATAGTTAATTCGTTATTCAGCCACAGGTCTTGCATTTCTTGACTGAATGATGCCTCAGATTGGTTTGGCTGAATGTCAGTGATTATTTCCATTCTTCCAGCCTCTTTACTTGTGACAGGGCTGTCCGCTTGATTATTCAATGTATGAAATTTCTTTAACTTCAGCTTCCTAACTCCTTTAAAGATATCCAATCTGGTATTAGGATAGTTAAAATCTCTCGCCGGGCAATGTGAGAGGCCAAGACTAAGTATTCTTTTGTCATTGTCATTCAATGCCATGTCGGCCAGGTTTATGTTTGTTCGATCTGTGTCACTCGCCACATTTATTTGATCCTCCTCCATTCTCCCTGATTTCTTTGATTTTGGCCGGTTTCTGTTGGCCTTCCTTCTTTGTCCGTGTTTGCGGTTCTTGTTTGTCCATAGTTCTTTTTTTGGTGTCTTGGGAGGAGTGTCGTAACATAAAAAACCCAGCTCATCAAATGTATGTTGCTGTCCAGGTTGGTTCTTTCTTGTGTCATGTTCCGTTTCACTGTCTGGGACTGAGCTGAGGTCAGATTGGGAGGTACTTGAGGTTGGTTCCCACCCTTAGCTGCTCCCAACCTCAGACCTACAGTTTTGTTGTTTTTTGTAGCTCTCATTGCCTCAAATTTTTTGCGAAGGTGAATATTTGGCCAAGATCATAAACAGTCTTGTCACAGTGGAATTTATATGCTTTCCTCTTTTTGATTCTATGTTCCACCTGTTTGAGTCTATTTATCATTTCTTTTCGTAATTTGGTTTGTTCGTCAGCTTGCCCCAGAGTTTCTAATTCTTCATAGACTTTTGCTATTTCTTCCAGCAGGGTCACCCTATCAATTTCAGCATATTTCACCAGTATGGAAACTACTAGTTTCTTTGAGGACTCAAGATTGCATTGAGCCCATGTTCGCATCATTGCTGGGTTGGGAGATTCGTAACTTGGAGCCAAGGGTATCCGCAGACCACGAGGTATCCGATCAACATCCAGATATCGATGTAATGAGCGGGACTCCCGTCATTTGCTTTGCTCTGCCCGCATCTTTTTTCAAGTTTTAAAATGTTTTCTTTTAGTGGTTCAATTTTATTGCTAGCACCTGAGTCAGCATTTCTGGTAATACATGGGTAGTGCTTGGGTGATTTAATGAGTGCATATGTAGTGCTGGGTGATTCAGTGAGTGCAAGAGTAGTGCCTAGGTGACTGGATGAATGTATGGTTGGATGAGTGCATGGGTAGTACCTGGGATATTGCATGACTGCACAGGTAATGACTGAGTAATTGTATGAGTGCATGTGTACTGCCTGGATACTTGCATGAGTGAAAGTGCAGTGCCTGCATAATTGGTTGAGTGCAAGTGCAGTGCCTGGGCGAACAGATGAGTGCAAGTGTAGTGCCTGGCTGAACAGATGATTGCAAGTGTAGTGTCAGAGTGAATAGATGGGTGCAAGTGCAGCACCTGGGGCAATGAATGAGTGCAAGTGCAAGTGCAGTGCCAGGGTGATAGTTTGGGTAGTGCATGTATGATTGGATGAGTGCATGTAAAGTGCCTGGATGATTGCATGACTGCATGGGTAGTACCTGAGTGAATGGATGACTACAACTTTAGTACTCGGGTGAATGGTTGAGTGCATGGGTAGTGCCTGTGTGATAGTATGAGTGCAAGTGCAGTGCCTGGGTAGACTGATAAGTGCAGTACCTGGATCATGGGCTGAGTGCAAGTGCAGAGCCTGGGTGATTGCATGACTGCATCGGTAATGCCTGGGTGATTATATCAGTCCAAGTGCACTGCCTGGGTGATTATATCAGTCCAAGTGCACTGCCTGGATGATTATATTAGTGCAAGTGCAGTTCCTGGGTGAATGAATGAGTACAACTGCAGTGCCTGAGCGATTCCATGACTCCTTGGGTAGTCCCTGAGATTGTATAATTGCAACTGTACCGCCTGGAAGATTTCATGAGTGCAAGTGCAGTGCCTGGATAATTGGATGAATGCAAGTGCAGTGCCTGGGTGAACGGATGAGTGCAAGCGTAGTGCCTGAGTGAAAAGATGAGTGCAAGTGCAGTGCCTTGGTGAATAAATGATTGAAAATACAGTGCTTGGGTGATTGCATGACTGCATGGTTACTGCTTGAGTGAATGGATGAATGACTCCATTGGTACTGCTTGGGTGACTGGATGATTGCAAGTATAGTGCCTGGGTGAATGGATTAGTGTAAGTGCAGTGCCTGAATGAAAGTGTGCAAGTCTAGTGCCTAGGTGATTCCATAACTGCATTAGTACTGCCTGAGAGAAGGATTGACTCCATGGTTACCGCCTAAATGATGGATGAGTGCCTGAGTAGAGGCTGGATGAATGTAAGTGCACTACCTGAGTAATTGGATGACTGCCTATGTAGTGGCTTGGTGATTGGATGAGTGGAAATGTAGAGCCTGGGAGATGGGATGAGTATATGAGTAGTGATTCGATTAATCCATCACTAGATTCTTGATTTGGCACGCGTAATATATCCCAATCTTCAACCAATGTGAAAAAATATAAACAGAGAAAAATGGATTAGAATTTAATTTTGAACACTAAGCAACCAAAGCAACCCACAATATTTTATATCCAAAACTTGAAATCAACATAGTCAAATCTTTTCCCGTTTTTTACTGTTTCCAGCTTCATACTTCTTCACTTTCAACAGTATGAAGCATCATCTTCATCATCAAACAGGGGGGGTACATAATCAATGGATTATAAAAAGAAAAACACAAATGTACACCGTAGATCATTACAAATATGTTATACTGTGCATTCCACTCACTACAGGTTTGTTAATATTGGCTTGCTGACAGGTAACTGCCTTAATAAAAGCAACTATATATTAAAACAGTTTCTGATATTGTTATATCTGGTACCAAATGGCCAACAACTTTGAAGCACTCTTCATTTTTCGATATCCTTTTGTAAACACCATTCCTGTTAGGCCAAATGATGTCTAAAATGTTCTTGGCCATGTACGAAAACATACCACACAGTACTATGTCGAAGTTGCTGTAGCAGAAACAAAAGAGGGCATTTTTTAGTGGTGTAGAGACTTCTTAGATGTAACTTAAGGCTAATGGTATTGTAGTGCCTCCATTTAGTAGTCGATTACGATGTTATTCAGAAAGGCTCCAAATTGGATTCAGGTCTGCCGAATCCGATTCTGAGCCTGTCTTTCCGATCGATTCGTAAAGTTTTCCAAACAAGCAATTGCCATGTTCAGAAAGCGTTCGGATCCGTATGGCATTCGGAGGAACCGAGTCGTACTGGTCAATGGACTGTGTTTCCGACCAAGCAATTATGATGTCAGATTCGGACATCCTTTCCGAATTGTTGGTTCCAACACAGACCAGCTGTTGGAATCTGACTTTGTGGGCCCTGAGCCTTCCAAATGGGGCCTTTGGGGGTACCCAAAGGACCCCTCTGCAATCTTACACAGTGTGGCAGGCACCATGAGGTGCCCGCCACAGGGTAAAAGGTTTTCCCCCAACCACCCCTTTTTTTCAATGGAAGCCTGTGTTCTCGTTCGGAACACAGGTTCACATTGAAGACAATGCAGGTCCAACCGAATGATGTTGGGAAGCATCGTAATCGGTCGGTCGGACACGCAGAACATGATTCGGTCAGAAACAATTCCGAAACTGATTAGGACGGAAGAGTTTACGACCAAAATCGTAATCGGCCCCTTAGTTTGTATCTGTAGTAACAGAACATAGTCCTCAAATGTTTTATAAATTCCTTGACCGTAGTTAAAGAACAAGTTACTTACATTCGGTAACGATGTATCTGTAAGAGACATAGGTTAGTTATAGATTCCTTACCTTCGAATTACCCCCAGGCGTCACAGTGGATCCAAGCTATCCTGGCTGATAACAGCTGATAGCCATTAACCGGTCCTAGGATGCATGATTCCGGTCCAGGGAAGACATGGCTTGGCAGTTCCCATGAAGCACAGGGTCAAGGCTGATTTGCATATAGCCATGTCTGAACTGGGGTGGTGTGGAGTGCAAAACAACGATGGATTGAGGCCCAGATCTCTGTACTCGGGTGAACGTATGACATTGTTCTGCATTCTGTCCATCAACTGTTGTTTTTGCATTTGTCACCCCGAGTGGGACGGGTATGCTCAGACGCAAGTCCTGTGCTCTCCACACCACTGGAGTCAAGCTATCCTGGCTGATGGCGGCTGGTAGCCAGAAACCGGTCCTAGGATGCTTGATTCCGGTCCAGGGAAGACATGGCTTGGCAGTTCGGGCTGGACTGTTCCCATGAGGCACAGGGTCAAGGCTGATTTGCATATGGCCATGTCTGAACTGGGGTGGTGTGGAGTGCAAACAAAAAACGATGGATTTAGGCACAGATCTCTGTACTGGGGTGAATGTATGACATTGTTCTGAATTCTGTCCATCAACTGTTGTTTTTGCATTTTTCCTTAGCAGTATCCCTGCATGTTGGTAGGTGGCGTCGGTCGACTCCGCCTCCATTGTTGTGGTCGCCAGTATGACGTTGCAGTGCCTACTTAGATGCCGCCCCTGCTCGCTGACGTCAGTTCTGACACAAATTTCGAATTTCCAAGCCAGAAGCGCAGAGTCATGCAAGACACGGACCACTGGTGCACCACAACTAGGATCCTGTAAGGAAGTCCCTATCTTTAGAAGTCAGTTCGCAGAGCGGGGAGGATGGGTGGGGCGGTAAGGAATCTATAACTAACCTATGTCTCTTACGGATACATCTTTACCAAAGGTAAGTAACTTGTTCATCTGAAAGAAACAGTTATACCTTCCCTTAGAATAGATACCCCAGCAATACTCACCCCGGAGGAGGGTCTGCAAACCGAGTTCACACCAGGAAGTCCTGGAGGACCGAACGGGCAAAATAGCTGCCCTCTGGACTTGACTGTCCAGGCAGTAAAGTCTGGTAAACGTGTGCAAGGATGCCCACGTGGCCGCCTGCCAGATGTCGAGTAGTGGAACTCCATGTGCCAGTGCAGTGGTGGCCACAGTAGCTCCACTGGAGTGAGCTCGCAGCCCCTGAGAGGTTCCTTTTTTGCCAAAGCGTAACAGATTTTGACACTAAGGACAACCCATCTAGAGAAGGTATGCTTTTGAACAGCCCAACCTTTCTTGGCACCTACATAGCCAACAAAGAGTTGATCATCCACCCGGAAATCTTCTGTTTGGTCAAGATCGAAGGACAGCGCATGTTTGGGATCCAGACGGTGGAGTTTCTCTTCCTCATTTGAAGGGTGTGGAGGTGGGAAAAAGGTGGGCAAAGTAATGGTTTGTCCAATGTGAAAAGGTGTAACCACTTTTGGAAGGAACTAAGGCCACTTTGTCCGGATGCACAAAGACGAAAGGGGTCTTGGAAGAAAGAGCTTGAAGCTCACTCACCCTGTGAGTAGAAGTGAAAGCCAGATTTCAACGTGAGGAGCCCGAGAGGACAGTTATAAAGGGGCTCGAAGGGAGCACACATGAGATAATTAGGAACACAATTCAAGTCCCACTGAGGCATTATGAAAGGAGATGGGAGGAAAGAGATGAGTAATGCCCTTAAAAAAATCTATTTAGAATAGGGGACTTGAACAAGAAGGCTGATCCGGCAACCGAAGGAAAGCAGAGATAGCCGCAAGATAACCTTTAAGAGTACCCAGAGCAGAGCCCTGCAGGGCCAAAGAAAGTATATACCAGAGGTCCTCTGAAAGAGGGACAGAGTGGGGATCCACAGCCTTTGCTGTGCACCATGCCACAAATTGTTCCATCTGCAGGCGTATACCATTATAGTTGAGGGACACATGGCTGCCAAGATGACATTACAGACTTCAGGTAGAAGGTCAAAAGCTGTCAACTGTCACCGCTCAATCTCCACACAAGGAGGTGGAGGCTGGAGAGGTTTGGGTGAAGAACCCTCCCATGCTGCTGCAACAGAAGATCCTTCCAAAGAGGCAGTCTGAGTGGAGGATCGATGACCATGCTCAGGAGCTCTGGTACCAGACTCTTCTTGCCCAGTATGGAGCCACGAGAATAACTTGTGCCGGGTTGCACTTGATCTTCTTCTGTAGTGTAGTTTCTATATTTCCAATAGGCTCTGCGCATTGGAATAATATATCCTGTAGCTTAGACGTAGGACTGAGGTCTACTAGATCTCTACCGGGTATATTAGACTTAATTGTGAGTGCCAGCTAGCTCAGAGGTCACTAGAAACTTTCTCGAATAAACAAGAAGGGATTAGTTTCTTACAACCGCATAAAACATGACAACTTTGTTTCCCTAGAATAAGGAATCAAATCTCTAGAGTCGGGGAAACAATAGATAACTATTTCACTCAGTCAATCGTGCATGCTTAGTTTTACCAGAGGTGCAAGAGGAATAGAGAGACTGGAGTTTTCAATAAAAAGGTATTTATTGAACAGTCTTCTTTTTCAAGCATTGAAAATGAACTGCTACAATAGTAAAGCTTACTATGAAGTACAATGCATATAATACGGACAGTATTATTAAGTAGTACTGTAAAAGCATGATATGGTTTCTAAGCCATAAAGTTCATAAAATGTATAAAATACATCAAATACATACAGTGATAAAAGGAAGACTAAAAGGTACTCAACTAGTGCTTCTAAATACGCCTACCCCGATGTATCTAGCCTATGTCTAGTACGAGGGGGGAAGTAGAAGAGGAGTAGCTTAAGTTTTAGGAGTTCTCTGCCAGGAATCTGATTCCAATAATTCTCTAAGATGTCTAATCAGCTCCGTACCTTTGGTTCTGGAATGAAGGAGGTCTTGTATCTCGTTCTCGGGACTCGATTTCCCAGATACCCGCAAGGGTATCCTGGAAACACTGGAGCTGGATTTCTCGGCAAGAGAAATGATAGAGACTTGCAGTGCATCTGCTGGAGGGTCGGCTTCCTTCGGAACTTGCTGCTGCAGGGCGTCGGGCAAGTAGATAGTCGACCTGCTCCAAACCACCGTGTGTTTGTTTAGGCAAATCAAGGCATATTTATACTTTGAAGGTGCTGAGTTTAACGCATGTATGGACTTAATAACGTCACTCAATGGCTCATTTCTTGGAAAACGCCGGGAGTTCTAGAAGAACTTAATATTCAAGCAGGGGAAGTCCTGGGCTGCTGAAGGCAGGTTTTTCCAAGAAACGTTAATTCTTGGAGCTTAGTGGAAGTATACATGCCGTATTTGGGCTGTATGGTTAAACCCAAATATGGTAATGATTTCTATGCCTATATAAGGAAATGATAGAGTATACCTATATAAGGGCATGAATCGGGAAATTTATACTAGGGTCCGAGATTCATTGACAACACTCACTCCACGATTTTAAGTTCAATAAAGCTAACCTAATGAGGACTGAACATATCTAAAGCTAGTGTTTACAATTCCACCCCAAAATACAAAAAAATGCACTCGAAATGGTTGTACATGGGAAATATTGAGCATTTCTACAGTACGCATTTTTAAGGAAGTGATGACATTTCAAGCATATAGTATGGTATCTAAATATGCAAACTGAATGAATCATGTATTTACATTTATGAAAATGGCTCTTAAATACAGAAAGAAACGTCGAGACCATTTCATAACATTTCAATTGTTATATGAGGACAAGGCCAAATATTTTTTCTAGCAGTGTTTCAAAAAGGATAAAGAATTTCTTGTTCTCTAAGAATAGTTCTACTTTAAGCAGATTAGTCTGAGCCAAAAAGAAAATTCAAGTGTTTTTGGAGAGAGAAATTCAATTGGTTGAGAATAATAGAGATCCAAAGTTAGAAGTCTTTTGTTTTCAAAAATTGAAGGCCGAATTTCAGAGTTCAGGGAACGCTGTGTGCATGAATCAAAAGTTATTCTCTGTGTCAGGAGAAAACATTAGATCATCAAGGCTGGCAAAGAAATTGTCTACCATAGTAGTGGAAAGTGGAACCACTTGACCAAGCAGATCAAAAGTGCACAGATGGGAAGCATTGCCGTCAGTGCCAGGTGCCGCATTAGCAGTGTTCATATCAGATAGTACCTGTGTGGCTGTTGATCCTCGCATTTCACCCTCAGTTAGACTTACTGGTGAGACCTCAATGAATGCAGTCATCAGGATTGGTAGCCGTTGGGGACAACACAATGGATGAGTCGTTACCGGACCTAGCAAGGCGTCGAATTCCGATGGCAGGACTGATGGAAGTGTAAGACAAATGTCTAACACGCATTCCCCTCCTCAAAGCAGGCGTCGTAGAACAGGTAAGATGCAATATTGCCAGATTGGTCTGAACGAGAGAAGCCATGTCGTATTCAGATGTCTTAGACGACCCAAGCCGAGAATCTGTGTTATTCTCTAAAGATACCTCTGGGCACGGACCGTTTGTTCCATGAGGTTCTGGGTATTGCCGGTTACTGGACTTGCCATATCGGAGCAGAAGAAATAAAAATAGTATTCCTGCTACGAGTCCCAAGATGAGAGGCAGGCCGCCGAACACAGAGTGCACGAAATTTGGAGAAATGCCTAGGACTGCTTCAAATGGTGCTAACAGTCCCGAAAAAATCGTCTTAAATACATGTGCGATGCCACTGGTATCAGACATGTTTAAGATTTGACTTAACATTTCTACAAAATGTACAGGGCAGTTTGTTGATAATAATGCATGTATCTCTGCAGATGTCCTTGCAACTTGCAGATCATACGTTTCTTTTGATGATGTCAGTGGCACAGATTTTTGTAACAAAATAGACTTTAGTCTGCTTAAAGTATCAATTCGTATAGAAGAGATATTCAGTGAAGGCCATAGTGCCGTCTCACCGTCTGGCTTGCAAATTTAATACAATACTTGCATACAACAAGTGACCATGGACGACACACTAACAAGATAAACCTTTCCTGGCACGATGCCACAGCAGCTGTGATCATTCAACATAACGTAACTGCCATTGGATAGCTGCCTGAAAACAGGTTCTATCCGTGTGGAGGGAGTACCGTGCAGGTGGCATGAAAGGTTATTCACAGAACCGTCGCAGGCTCCGTGTAGATTAATAGCCTGGCACAGAAGTGTACCACTTAGTGAATTTTTACAATTTTTCCACTAAGGAATACTTCTTTCCCCTTATTCCAACATTTGTGTGTATTTGGTAAAGTCCATGTTGACTTAATGTATTCTTTACCCAACCTTTCATACAGGCCTTCTGGTATATGCTGTAGACAATACTGAAACTGGAAAATCGTCACTGGAATCATGATGGTGCCACGAATTATCCATTCAATTACAGGTTTCTAAGAAACTGTCAATGGTAATCTTTCCAGTTTTTAAATGCTCAGCACCGTATAGTCTGCTCCTCATTGTGCCAAAGAGATTTGTTTATCTGTAAGGTTAAAACCAATAAACAATGACGTTGTGTCGATAAGCCTCCATGGCACGAAGCCTGAACGCAGATTTTGCAGTGTCCAGCCTAGCTGCATTATAGAACGTAATTGAGACTGGCTTTGTTGTAACATTAGCAATTCCTGTTCCATTATGTCTATAGCAGAAGATACAATGCTGTCCAGTGAATATATTCTGGAGGACAGAGTAGTTAACCCATTGTCCACTACAGAGAGAGCTTTTTCCAAGTTAATACGATCAATTTCTCCTATTCTTTCTGCAGTTTCTAATTGTGTTAATTTCCAAGCTTCGTTGCACGCAGCATATATACCGGTGTATATGAAACGTTTTTGCCGTGGTTTGCGAGGTCCCAATAAGAAATCTTGCAAATCATTGCTTTCTTTAAGTAAAGTCAAGTGTTGTTTAATTTCTGGAAGTGTAGAAGTTTTCAGCCATTCAAGGCATAGTTTCCCTACACTATATGTTGTTACTATCCCTGGATGTTGTCTCTGGGAGTATCTTGGATCTGGCCCGTTAAGAATTAAACCCTGTGTTTTGTTCAGGAATCTATCTTGACAGTTATTGGTGTCTATGGTCCAGATAAACCAATTTTTCCAATTAGGACTAGTTCTATTCAATTTGAAAACATATTGTACGTCTATCTCCCTTTCTGTGGTTTTGTTATTTTCAGGTATGGGCTTTGGTATAGACGGTTTATTTAAATCTTTTATTTTTGCTATGCCAAGACAAGAGGTTTGTTGTACAGTGTCATTTAAAAACATTATTTGTTCACTTATAATGCAGGCTCTGAATAAAGCTTCCAAACCTTGCATCTGCCATTCTTTTGTGCCCCAGACAGTTTTTGTCTCTATGTTGTCTTTTCAAAAGTCGTAACCTAATGTGGACAACTTAGCATTAAAGTCTAGAGAATAAATTTGCTTAGTATTGGTCAACATTGTTTTCATTCCGGTCTTATTCATATTTTTGAAATAAAGCGTTTCTGGATCTGTAACATTAAATCCTGAAAAATAAGGACATTATTACAATAAATGTTTTAGAGCTGCCTTTTGGTGGCATTGGACAATGTTCCCATTGATTATATTTTAAAACATTTCTAGGGTTTGCAGATCTGTGCAAATAATGATGACCAAAATGATTAAAACAATACATTTGTTCATAGTCTGATGATCCTTCTAAATAGTCATGTTCAGTATATTTCGCAGACATTTCTAAATCTGACATCATATTATTACTTGTCTCAAAGTCCCAATCATCAGAGAATGTGCTGAGTGTTACAAAGTCATTTAAAGAAACCTTGAACTGATGTGGAATCCTCAGCATCTCTACCGGGCCATAGATAACATAATCAGTTTTATCCCACACTATACCACCTGGTATAGGGACGGCTGTGATGTTTACTGAGGACAGTTCTCTTTTTTCAACATGTGATGATTTGTGCGGTTTTAGGACCAAGTTAATTTTCTGACTTGCTGTGTCCATTGTACTGTATTTTCCATCTATCATTTGTCCCAGGCTTAAAACCAGTATTAGCCAGAGCAGGAGAAAAAATGCACCTAAACCAATCCAAAATTCAGTCCATGGTGAAACCAGATATATTTTTCCAAGTTCATGAAAAAGTTCTGTCGTTTTTTATTTGAGAGTTTTCATTGTTGTTGTATCTTCAGGTTCACTTGGATCCTCAGAAAAGTTATCAAAGTTGATGAAATATGCAGATGCAGTTCTGTCAATTGTTTGAATGGCATCGGGGTTTGTTGAAATTCTGGAACTGATTTCTCCTTTATCATATTAGTGTATTCTGGTGCTACATCATTGTAGACTGGTGTTTCTGGTCGAACAGTTATTTGGGTCTCAAGAGGCACGAGTTCCATTGCTCTGTTGCTCAGTCCTTCTTTTCTTACTGCAGGTTTATTAAAGGTGAGAAGTCTTTCAGTTTGAACCTCTTGGATCGTAGCAAGATTTGGCTGTCTGCTACATCTTTGGAATCCACTTGGCCTACTACTTATTATTGGCCACATGTTGTGGTTTTACCAGGTTGATGGACATGACTCTGTTCTCCTTTTTACCAGCAAGGGACGGTAGTACTACTGATCTTGTTTCTTGTATACTTAAGACAGGTACTGCTTTTCTGTAGGAAGGCTCAACCTCCTTCTTCACCGCTATCTTTTCCCTGACTAGATCCCCAATCTTTGGAATCCAGATAGGTCTTGCTGGGACAGGTGGTTTATCTTCAGTGGCTGTTGGCTTTTGTGTTGTGTTACTCAGACTTCTTTCTGTTTCATTCAAGTCCTGTAAGACAGCCAAACGATCTTCGATATCAAACAGTTTCTGTTCTACCCCTGAAGTCTGACAGTCGAGATCCTTGATCATCGTTCTCATACCAAATAGTAGCTCATAAGGAGTGATTCCCCTCAGAGAATTTATTGGCAGATTGTTAAGACTACGTTGGACACTTATTAGATGTTTGACCCACCCATCACCCAAACCTAATACCTTTGCTGTTATGGATTGCTTTATGTCACGTTTTTTTCTTCCCACTACCGCATTACCCTCAGGATGGAAGGGACTAGAATACAGCAATGCAACACCCAAACTAACCATGGCCCTCCTTGTAAGCTTGAGAGCTAAACGCAGGACCCTGATCAGAATGTAGCGTGCCGATTGCGTATGTGCCGATAAAGACTCGCAAATCCTTTATAACAGATCTGGCGTCAGCCGAGCGCTGGGGCCATAACCAAATAAATCCCGTCCTAGTAGTTGTGGGACCACATTTGTCTGTAGAGACGCCTGTGGGTAGATAGCCTAATGCTGTCTAACAGAGGTGTCTGTATCTGGCCGGCTACTCTGTAATCCGGTGTCTGGGGCGGTTCATTACTGCGATCTCTGTTGCAGTCTGGGCAATTAATTGCAAATTCGTAGCTCTCTAAGCTCATTCCTGGCCACCAATACACTTTGTCTAATTCCAGTATGGAATCTATGATCTTTTGATGTCTTAGACCCTCTCCCATGTGTGCTTCTTGTATCAAGAAAATTCTCTGTTTCCTGTTTGGAATCACTCTGTCCCCCACTCCAGGGATTCAAGCAAAAGGAACGGAGTTTGCATCAATTATGTATGTATTTCTGAGTGGATAGGTTGGAGGAAACGCTGCATTATTGCCATCCATTGAGGCTTTTACTGCTAATAGCGTTTCACCATCTATCGTTCTTTTTGAGCGCTTAATTGTAGCTATGGAAGCCGCTTGCACAGCTGACTTCGCTGCTTCATCAGCCAATGAATTCCCTGCACGTGAACGCCATCACGTTGATGACTCAGTGCATGTATCACGTGAGTCTTTTGTAGTTCTTTCTGTAAAAGAACTACTTGTTCCCAAAGCAACTTATGCTTGATTGTGCAACCTTTAGCGTCTTTGAATCCGTTTTGAACCCAGTTCTGCAGATACTCATTGTAAGATTGAACGCAGTAATACGAATCGCACACTATAAGTGTGGGGAATTCGCGATCTGTATTTTCAAGCGCCATCTTGAAATCCTGTAGTTCAGCTCGCTGAGCTGCACAGTCTACGAGTGATTGAGTTTTTGTGACCATAGGCGCACACAGCACAATAGGCTTGTTTACCCCCAATTGCGGGTTGTGCTGATCCATCTGTATATATTATACAGCCATAATGTTCAAGAGGAAGAATTTCGGTCTGCAGAGGACATTCTTGTTCATATTGGAGAAATTCTTGTGTCTTTAAACTAGGGTCAAAAAAATATTGAACGTCTGTTGCAGCAAGAGAGTTAACCCATTGTATCCATCTCGGATGTAAAGTTTTAGAATTAGGAATGCTTGCTCTTGTTACTGCCTCTAAGGCAGGTACAGGTGTAACGATCATTATGCGTTTACCATGCGCGAGATCTCTCTCTTTTGCTACAGCAGTTTGAACCGCTGTGAGAATTTTCTCTGTAGAAGTGAACTTCATTTCCGCTTGTGAGTAAAAGTGTGATTTGTAAGCTATTGGTACTATTTCTCCTTCATTAAAGGTTAGGTACGTGAATCTGCATCTTCCTGGGATGATTCGGATTACAAGGGTGTGCACGTTTTCGCGGGTGTCTAGTTTAGTTTTTGCTAACATGTCTGTTTGGACTGAACGCAAATTTCTGTGTGTGTTTGAGTCCAATGTGTTGGTTTAAAATCAGGTTTTATTAATTGGTAGAGAGGTTTAACCCTCTCTGTGTAGTTAGAATGTAAGTTCTCCCAAAATTCAGGAAACCTAGAATTGATTGTAAGTTTTTCAGTGTCTTTGGAGGTTGGAGCAGCGCACATTTCCCTAGAAAGTTCGCTGCTATGCTTTTGCCTTCTCTTGACAGCTCATATCCTAAGAACATGATATTGAGGTGGACAATTCTTGATTTTTAAAAATTTAATTTATACCCCTCAGAAGCGAACCCAAGTATTATGGTGTTCACTCTTTTCAAGTATTTGTCCAAGTCGTTATCTGTAAGATAGATGTCATCGACATAAGATTATGCCTCATCATCGTACGTTTGGAGTAAGTTACTCTTGCTGAAAACAACCCTGGGCTATTCTTGAATCCTTGGGGGAGATGATAAAATTGTCGTTGTGTCCCCAAAATTGAGAAAGCGGTCAAATGCCTGCTTTCTGGTTCAATATTTTGACAGAAAAATGCATTTGAAATATCTAATGATGTTTATATTTTTTGCGCACAATGTTATTCATCAGTGCTGCACTGTGTGAATTCTGTACTGCAAATGTTTTGCAGCAAGAGTTTAAGTGACTGTAATCCAATACTAGACGATATGAATTGTCTGGTTTGGATACAGGAAACAAAGGATTGTTCATAGACGAGGTGCATGTTTCAATCACCCCTTGGTATTCAAGTTGATTTAAAAGCTCCCTGACCTGTTTTTTAGCTTCTTGCTTAACTGGGTACAGCCTTTGTGCAGTTGCCTGGTTTTTTAACTGAATTTTATGGTGAGGAGAATCCTCATCCCATCCTGCGGGATTTTTATATAATGCTGGCGCTTGGGCTACTGCCCATTTTCTGGCATATGTATATTTTTATGAAGTGAATTGAGATTAGAGAAGGCTGGCATAATTATTTCTTCGCCATGTGGGCACTCCCTGACAAATTCAGGTGGCCAGTCTTGTTCAGCTAGAAGAATGTCATAGCCCTTAGAGAGCTTCTCCCAAAAGAGTGCTCTTATTTTCTAGTTATGTCCCCCTCCATCCGGAGTGTTACTTCATATAACTTATGGGGTATACTAACCCTAGTGTCTGCAGTTTCAACCTGAATGCATTCATTCAAGTCCACTGTCTCCAGATGATCCTTCAGGATCTTGCAAACTATGGTTACTTCTGCTACGCTGTCTAGGATTGTCTTATCCCACTCCCCGTTCTTGAGTTGTGTCCTCAAGATCCTCGGCATGTCTGACCTTTATGCTTGCCACCTTCTTTTTAAAAAATTGTGCCTTTTTATTTTGGTGAATGGGTTCTTTGTCTTTGGACTTGACACGTTCATCTTTGTGTTCCGATCGTCCTCTTCTTTCCGATTTCTGCGAGGAAGTCTGAAAAGATCGAGAGGGAAGTGTATCATTATTCTGATATCTATCAGGTTTTTTCAAATTATCCCTATTTCTAATATTATAACTTTTTTCAGAGGGCTCCCTTTGGGGAGACCTGCCTTCCCGCTGGGGAGATCTCCCTCTGGGCTGAGAATATTTTTCTCTAGGAAGTGACTGTTTATTACTCTTCCACTTCTTCTTTGGAGTCGTGAGATTATTTGTAATAAACACCTTTTCAGGATTTTCTGTTAATTCAGGTTTTACTGGTTTTCCACCCAAACTATCTCTACCTAGTTCTTCATAGTATTTTTCAATAATTCTTGCAAGTTCATATGGTTGGTCTGCTATATCTGTTTCTTTTAACTCCTGGTAGCAGGTTGGAATGCCAATTGTCAATTGAACCAATTGTCTATATGCTTTTGTTAACTGTTTTAGTTGAACTAAAAGTTCTCTATTTGACATTACTTCAATGTCAGGATGTGGTGTATAGCTGGCTAGTACCGGACATGTAGCTCCTGGTCTACCTAGTGGACCGAGCCTGGTAATGTGATTTTGATGTTTTAGGGCGCCATTAAACCAGAGCTGATGCTATCGATCGCTATCGTCCATAAGAAATCAATCCGCATCTCAACCAGCTCTGACGCCAACCTCGCCAACTCCGAACACCTTCACTTCCAGATCCACATCGACCCCAAAACCACACTCAGAGGCACCCTCCTCTACAGACCACCAGGACCCCGCGCAAAATTCAGTGAAGACATCACGGACTTCATCACTCCACACGCGCTCCCCTCCAAAGACTACATCCTTCTGGGAGACCTCAACTTTCACCTTGAAAAGATCAACGACCGCAACACCGCCACCCTATTGGACAACCTCGCCAACCTCGGACTTAAACAACTAGTCACTTCCCCCACCCACATCGCAGGTCACACACTCGACCCCATCTTCACATCCAGCAATCATGTATCCTTCAGCCACACCACGGACCTCCTCTGGACTGACCACAGCTGCGTTCACTTCACCTACAACAAACCAAAACCCAGCATCCACCTCCAACCTACCCTGCAAAGAAACTGGAACAAAATCACCACGGACCAAATCTCCGCATCGCTCCTTCGAAACTCTCCAGCCCTCTCTTCTAACGCTAACGAAGCCGCCGCCAACCTCACCCTATGGTTATCCAACACCGCCGACACCTTAGCACCACTGAAAAAACGTCAAAGCAAACCTGGCAGCAAGAAGGCCTCATGGTTCAACGATGATCTCAAGAAGTCCAAGAAACTCTGCCGCTCCCTTGAAAAGGCCTGGAAAAAAGACCCAACCACCAGCACCAAGGACGCCTTCAAAAGCGCCACCCGCACTCACCACCAACTGATCCGAAAAGCCAAGAAAACAGCATTCAAGGATCGACTTGACAACAACGCCCACAACAGCAAGGAACTTTTCAACATCGTCAAGGAATTTTCCAATCCCTCGGCCAACTCCAACGACATCACCCCCTCTCAAACCCTCTGCGACTCCCTAGCCTCATTTTTCCACAACAAGATTGCAGACATCCACAACAGCTTTGACAACCAACCCGGAAACCAACCCACCCTACCATTTGTTGACCATCTTCCCCCCGTGAACACCCTTAACGACTGGAACCCAATCTCCACTGAGGACACCATCCGCCTGATGAATTCCATCCACTCAGGATCCCCCACAGACCCAAGTCCTCACCACATCTTCAACAAAGCAGACTCCGTCATAGCACCGCACCTCCGAGACGTCATCAACTGCTCCTTCAACTCCGCCACCTTCCCGGAAGACTGGAAACACGCTGAACTCACCGCCCTTCTGAAAAAACCAACAGCGGACCCCACCGAACTCAAAAATTACCGCCCCATCTCGCTTCTTCCATTCCCGGCCAAAGTCATCGAAAAAGCCGTCAACAACCAGCTCGCCGCCTTCCTCGAAGCCAACAAATCCCTCGACCCCTCACAATCTGGCTTCCGAGCAAAACACAGCACTGAGACCGCCCTCATCGCAGCAACAGACGACATTCGAACTCTACTGGACAATGGAGACACAGTCGCCCTCATCCTCCTTGACCTCTCTGCAGTTTTCGACACAGTCTGCCACAGCACCCTATTACAACGCCTCAATAACATCGGAATACAAGGAAAAGCACTTGAATGGATCACCTCGTTCCTCACCGGAAGAACCCAGAGAGTCCGCCTTCCACCATTCAAGTCCGAGGCCTCTGAAGTCATCTGCGGCGTACCACAAGGATCTTCACTCAGCCCCACTCTTTTCAACGTATACATGAGCCCCCTCGCAGCCATCGCCCGCCAACACAACCTCAACATCATCTCTTACGCGGACGACACGCAACTGATCCTTTCTCTCACCAATGACCCCAGCACCGCCAAAACTAACCGACACGAAGGAATGAAAGAAGTTGCCGAATGGATGAAACAAAGCCGTCTGAAACTGAACTCAGACAAAACAGAAGTCCTCATCTTAGGTACATCCCCCTCTGCATGGGACGACTCCTGGTGGCCGGAAGCCCTCGGAAAAGCACCCATCCCGACAGACCACGCACGGAACCTAGGCGTCATCCTGGATTCTTCACTCTCAATGAACAGACAAGTCAGCGCCGTATCCTCTTCCTGCTTCAACATTCTTCGCATGCTCAGAAAAACATTTCGCTGGATCCCCTCCGAAACAAGGAAAACAGTCACCCACGCTCTGGTCACGAGCCGACTGGACTACTGAAACACCCTCTACGCAGGTACTACCGCAAAACTCCAGAAGAAACTCCAACAAATCCAAAACGCCTCAGCCAGGCTCATATTAGACATCCCACGCAACGAACACATCTCTGGTCACCTTAAAGACCTCCACTGGCTACCCGTCAATAAGAGGATCACTTTCCGACTGCTTACCCACGCACACAAATCACTCTACGACATCGGACCAGACTGCCTCAACTCACGACTGTCCTTCTACACCCCCTCCCGCCAACTACGTTCTTCCAGCCAAGCCCTCGCCACTGTACCTCGCATCAACAAGACCACCATGGGAGGCAGATCCTTTTCATACCTGGCTGCTAAAACATGGAACTCACTCCCCGCTTACCTTCGCCTTACCCAGAACCACCTAGCATTCAGAAAGCAACTTAAAACGTGGATATTTGACAAGTAATCCTCCGCCCCTTCCTAAGCGCCTTGAAACCCTCTGGGTATGTAGTGCTCTATACAAATTCTATGACTTGACTATGACTTGACTTGGTAAGTTAGTGGAATTTCAATGTCCTCAAAAGGAACATATTCCTCTGGAGGTTCCTCTGCTTTGTAGTAGTGGAACTCTTTTGTTACCGGATTTGCTTGTGAAAAAGTAATCCAAGAGTAGAATACCTCTGTCTGCCGATATTCGTGTGCCTCGATCACAAATATGACTTTACCACCTCTCGATGTTACCCCATGTTCTATAAGTTTTATAGTTACGGTTTTTCTTACATTTGCCGGAATGCCCCAAGCATCCGGGTCTGTTTTTAGGAAGGTTGTGTTGTCTAACACTCCGAGCTTCTATTCTATCTCTCTCCCTTTCGTCGTCACTCATTTCTATTTATTTTGAGTTCTGCAGAGCAGGTTTCAAGGAGACAACGATTAGGTGCACAATATTTTTGGAACACTGTATCCTTCAACGTTGAATAAACCGAAAACTTATACATAGGATTCTCGTCCTACTAGGTTTTGGCGGATATTATGCCCTTTTACCCACTCCAGACGTCTATTGGAGTTTTTACGGGAAAGAGGCGTCTGTGTGAAAAGCACGACTGAGTTACTCTAGTATCTAGCGTTAAATTATCGCCTTACCAAACGTTGGGCGCCATGTAGTGTAGTTCCTATATTCCCAATTGGCTCTGCGCATTGGAATAATATATCCTGTAGCTTAGACGTAGGACTGAGGTGTACTAGGTTTCTATCGGGTATATTAGACTTAATTGTGAGTGCCAGCTAGCTCAGAGGTCACTAGAAACTTTCTCGAATAAACAAGAAGGGATTAGTTTCTGACAACCGCATAAAACATGATAACTTTGTTTCCCAAGAATAAGAAATCAAATCTCTAGAGTCGCGGAAACAATAGATAACTATTTCACTCAGTCAATCGTGCATGCTTAGTTTCACCAGAGGTGCAAGAGGAATAGAGAGACGGGCGTTTTCAATAAAAAGGTATTTATTGAACAGTCTTCTTTTTCAAGCATTGAAAATGAACTGCTACAATAGTAAAGCTTACTTTCAAGTACAATGCATATAATAATACGGACAGTATTATAAAGTAGTGCTGTAAAAGCATATGGTTTCTAAGCCATAAAGTGCATAAAATGTATAAAATACATGAAATACATACAGTGATAAAAGGAAGACTAAAAGGTACTCAACTGGTGCTTCTAAATACGCCTACCCGATGTATCTAACCTACGTCTAGTACGAGGGGGGCAGTAGAAGAGGAGTAGCTTAAGTTTTAGGAGTTCTCTGCCAGAAATCTGATTCCAATAATTCTCTAAGAGGTCGAATTAGCTCCGTACCTTTGGTTCTGGAATGAAGGAGGTCTTGTATCTCGTTCTCGGGACTCGATTTCTCAGATACCCGCAAGGGTAGCCTGGAAACACTGGAGCTGGATTTCTCGGCAAGAGAAATGATAGAGACTTGCAGTGCGTCTGCTGGAGGGTCGGCTTCCTTCGGCACTTGCTGCTGCAGGGCGTCGGGCAAGTAGATAGTCGATCTGCTCCAAACCACCATGTTTGTTTAGGCAAATCAATGGATATTTATACTTTGAAGGTGCAGAGTTTGACGCATGTTTGGACTTAATAACGTCACTCCAAGCTCATTTATTGGAAAACGCTGGGAGTTCTAGGAGAACTTAATATTCAAGCAGGGGAAGTCCCGGGCTGCTGAAGGCGGGTTTTCCAAGAAAACGTTGTTAGTTCTTGGAGCTTAGTGGAAGTATCCATGCCGTATTTGGGCTGTATGGTTAAACCCAAATATGGTAATGATTTCTATGCCTATATAAGGAAATGATAGAGTATACCTATATAAGGGCATGAATCGGGAAATTTATACTTGGGTCCGAGATTCATTTACAACACTTCAGCACACTGGGCAGAAGAGGTACAGGTAGAAAGGCGTACAGGAGGCCGCAGTTCCATTCGCGTCAAAAAGAGTCACTGAGCGAGTGCCATCTTGGAAACTCCAACGCGCAGAATTGCTGACATTGTGCGTTCTCCTCTTTGGCGAACAGATCTAACCAAGGCTCTCCACACCTCTGAAAGAGACCTTGCACCACCTCTGAGTGAAGATGACATTTGTGATCTACCAAGCACCGTCGGCTGAGCTTGTTTGCCCTGGCATTCAGAGAACCCGCCAGATGTTGAACCAGATGTTGAAAGATTTACTACTTCTCACCCCTGAGGCGAAAAGCCGGGGGCTCTCCTTGCTATCCCTTTTTTTCCTGGCAATTTATTGATAATATTGAATTGTTTGCAGCAATATTTTTAAAAGTGTGTATATATTTTAATCAGCCCGTTTTTAGCTGCTAACACACACTATCTCCTCGCGGCAAGATTGACATTGGCCAGAGGCCCCCCGAGGACTTTGCCTGACTGGTTAGAACGGTCGCCATCTTGGGGAGGAAGAAAGGAAGAGGTAGCGGTCCAGTTGTTGGACGCTACCCGAGTGTAAAAGGTATTTAAATCGCGCCCTCCCGCCCAACCTCAGATTTACTACTTCTCACCCCTGAGGCGAAAAGCCGGGGGCTCTCCTTGCTATCCCTTTCTTTCCTGGCAATTTATTGATAATATTGAATTGTTTGCAGCAATATTTTTAAAAGTGTGTATATATTTTAATCAGCCCGTTTTTAGCTGCTAACACACACTATCTCCTCGCGGCAAGATTGACATTGGCCCGAGGCCCCCCGAGGACTTTGCCTGACCGGTGCAGCCGATTTTAGGGCTGACGCCGGCAGGTTAGAACGGTCGCCATCGTGGGGAGGAAGAAAGGAAGAGGTAGCGGTCCAGTTGTTGGACGCTACCTGAGTGTAAAAGGTATTTAAATCGCGCCCTCCCGCCCAACCTCAGATTTACTACTTCTCACCCCTGAGGCGAAAAGCCGGGGGCTCTCCTTGCTATCCCTTTCTTTCCTGGCAATTTATTGATAATATTGAATTGTTTGCAGCAATATTTTTAAAAGTGTGTATATATTTTAATCAGCCCGTTTTTAGCTGCTAACACACACTATCTCCTCGCGGCAAGATTGACATTGGCCCGAGGCCCCCCGAGGACTTTGCCTGACCGGTGCAGCCGATTTTAGGGCTGACGCCGGCAGGTTAGAACGGTCGCCATCTTGGGGAGGAAGAAAGGAAGAGGTAGCGGTCCAGTTGTTGGAGGCTACCCGAGTGTAAAAGGTATTTAAATCGCGCCCTCCCGCCCAACCTCAGATTTACTACTTCTCACCCCTGAGGCGAAAAGCCGGGGGCTCTCCTTGCTATCCCTTTCTTTCCTGGCAATTTATTGATAATATTGAATTGTTTGCAGCAATATTTTTAAAAGTGTGTATATATTTTAATCAGCCCGTTTTTAGCTGCTAACACACACTATCTCCTCGCGGCAAGATTGACATTGGCCCGAGGCCCCCCGAGGACTTTGCCTGACCGGTGCAGACGATTTTAGGGCTGACGCCGGCAGGTTAGAACGGTCGCCATCTTGGGGAGGAAGAAAGGAAGAGGTAGCGGTCCAGTTGTTGGACGCTACCAGAGTGTAAAAGGTATTTAAATCGCGCCCTCCCGCCCAACCTCAGATTTACTACTTCTCACCCCTGAGGCGAAAAGCCGGGGGCTCTCCTTGCTATCCCTTTCTTTCCTGGCAATTTATTGATAATATTGAATTGTTTGCAGCAATATTTTTAAAAGTGTGTATATATTTTAATCAGCCCGTTTTTAGCTGCTAACACACACTATCTCCTCGCGGCAAGATTGACATTGGCCCGAGGCCCCCCGAGGACTTTGCCTGACCGGTGCAGCCGATTTTAGGGCTGACGCCGGCAGGTTAGAACGGTCGCCATCTTGGGGAGGAAGAAAGGAAGAGGTAGCGGTCCAGTTGTTAGGACGCTCCTACCCCCCCCCCCCACTGGATATAAGGATGACATCCTCCCGTCCGCGCAGCGGGCGCGCCGGTGGCGCGCCAAAGGCAAGCCCGTCTGCGGCAGTCCGGGGCATGGGGCCAGAACCCCTGCCCATTCCACCCCGCTTGCCATAACTAATAAGACTCATATTAGGTACACTGTCAATGACTTGCTTGCCATACGCCCCAAGACTAATGAGAACTGCTGCCACACTATGTCTGCAGACTCTCCCACGATGCACTGCGCGTCCTGCCATTTCACGATCAAGAAGGGAAAGGATGATAAGCCAATAGGGAAGACCTTGAAAATGTCACTACTTAACTGTAGATCCCTCAAAAAACACAGATCAGAAATACATGATCTTGTGTTAGATGGGGATCTCGATGTACTTTTTTTAACCGAGACATGGCTTGACACAGCCTCGACTCCAGAAATCTTGGAGGCGGTCCCGGTAGGATACAGCCTGCTCAGAATCGATAGAGAAAAACAGATAGGAGGAGTGTGAGAAGGTGGCCTGATATGCAGTGCTCACTATTCTAGTGAACACTATGTATCAGTCCAGCAACCCTTATTGATGATTGGTTGTAAGTCAACCTTATAGACCAGCTATCCTAGTAGCGTGGATACCAGCAGTCTAAGGCTAAAGACTCGAGAGGGCGTGTTAAGCCAGCTGTTTACCACACATGTACCCCTTGAACACCCAGTGAAAGGACACCACACAAGTGTTATGAAAATAAACAGTTATTTATTAAGATCACAACAGCCCTGTACTCTTTATGAGGACAGGGTACTAAGCACAAACCAAAACTCTTACAAAAATACTTAAGTTAGCACAGTATATACAAATGCCCGAGGGCCACGGAAAACCATATACTTGAAAAGTGGAATGCGAAATTACTAGCAGGTAAGTACAGTACTAATAGCCTTTGGAATCGCTAGGACTTGACTATAGAATCGTTAGATTACTTCTAGGAGACCCAGGGGACTCGGGTGCAGTGTGTGCACTCTCACGCGAGATGCGGGACAAAGTCTATGGTAGCTAGAATTTGCAAAGTTAGTGTTCTCGGGCGAACCCGACCTGGTAGGGAGAAAACGAAAGTAGATTCTGACCCTTGGATAGTGAGGTTATGCTGGGGCACCGAAATGCCGAAGTTACCTAGCCCAGGGGCTGCAGCTGCATAGGACTCAAAAGACGTCGGGAATCCTCGTTGACGGACCAGGAGCCTGGAAGAAAGAAGTTGCTGGCAGGCGACCAGTGAAGAAAGTTCGGTGGATCCAAGCCTGGATCGATGGAAGATGACACCTGAAAGCAGAGGGGACCAAGTTCGAGACTACTAGCCAGTAGTCAGTGGGCACCAGGAGGGCACCGGATGGTAGCCACCTCGACAAGGCGTGTGGGTGACGCTGTGCTCAGAGATCACACGGACCAGGAGGCGTTGTCGGCGACCAGGAAGGAGGATCGAGCTGTCCCACGAAGATAGAAGCTGTCGGCGTCGCTGGACCCAGGATTGGGCAACAAAGCCTTGGCAAATTCAAGCCCACGCGGTGGACCTAAAATGTCGTCTGGAGTGGACCAGGAGGGTCCGGGGTGCCTCTCTTCAAGAAGGAAGCAAGGGCCAGTCTGGAGCAACCAGACCAGCAGCAGTGATGTCGTCGGGCGTCGTTCAGAAGGCCACAAGCCAGCCGGCTAGTAGCCAAACAACGCGGTGCACAGCAAACAGCAGAAGGGCCCCACGCAGATCGTGGAGATGCAGGGAGGCTGGTCTTGGGTGCTGGAGCTGCGCAGGGTTGGGGCTTCTCGGACCCCAAAGCACTCACCCGTGGAGGACACGGTGGGCTTGCAGTAAAGATATACTTATATTGATCAACAGTTGCACTCACTTCTCGTTTTTTTATCTTACTTCTTTGACTGGTTAATTTGGTGCCACGACCTTAAAAGTGTTTTGTCTATGAACACTGTCCAATGACAGCGGGTGTGGCAGAGACCCCCGACGAAGGGTCCATCTGTACCCGAAATGCATTGGGTCAAAGTGTTATGTTGTACCATTGAAACCTGCTAATAATTGGAAAATGACGTATTCAATGAGAAAGCATCATTAGAAATACACGAATAAAAATGACATAAAGGATATTGTCTTTGAAGATTTTTCATTGGAAATGTATATTATGGATTAAGAGGACTATTAGTGGTCCGTGACAAAACGTGTGCACACCCTAAACCCGAGGACAGCACCCTTGTTCTCACCTATCATCTATCTTGCAGTAAAGATGTCGTGCAGTCTTGGCGATCGTCGGTCCCTCGAGGTCTCGTCGCACTCACGGTTCTCAGCTTGGCTGTAGAGGTGAGTAGAGGTCAGAGGTGCCAGGGAAGCCGGGTCTCGTCGAGCTGGGTCGTCGGATTCGTGATGAAGGACTTGCAGCAGACCGCAGTGTTCTTTAGGATGGTGCCCGCTTGATGCAGGGTGACTACTCCTTAGCCACAAGGGAGAATCTTGAAGAAGAAATCGTGAAGTCCTTTCGAAGAAAGTCGTGTCTTGATTCCAAAGATGATCTAATTTTTAACAGGGGGCCCGCTCCCATCTTTATACTAAAAAAGGGGGCTGACCCGGTGACTAGGTCCTGCCTATGGGTGGGACTAGGAGGGGGGTGGTTACACCCCTCTGCCATGCCGGACTTCCCCAGGCCAGGGGCTGGTGTGCCCCTGGAACTGGTTCAGACCGGCCTATGCGTAGTGAGCACCGGGGTGCCACTCAGCAGTCACCTTCCTGAAAAGCCCTGCTTACCCAGGATACACAAAACCATGTCTGGGACGGTGCTAGCACCGCCCCTGACAGGAAACCCTTTGTCCAGGCTCCCCTCGCTGGAAGGAGTCCCAGCTGCAGGGGGTCAGACTCGTGTCTGTGGTGGCAGCATCCATTTTGTGGAGCTGAGGCTTCAGTTAACTTTAACCGGGGTTCACAGTTACATACATGTCGTGTCCCTCTAGAAGGGTGGAATGCTAACCCCGTCGCCAGAATTGGCGAGGGGTTAGTATTCCAATTCGTATGACACCTTACTCGACATGTTTTGATAAAGCAATACCAAAGTTAGCATTTAACCGCGAGGATTATAATGCACTTAAGAGTATATGGTATGCGATATCATGGAACAGCTATTAGGACTTGGTTCCGCAAGCTGCAGACAGGCTCAGCTCATGCCAGAGCACCATCTCACACGATTCCAAGCACTCTGCCTTCAGGATTGTCAAGGCCTGCCATAGGAGTGACTGATAGGAATCTGTGTGTCCATTTTAGGGTTAGGTATAGGTATACTACACCTACAGCAAAGGGTGATTACACGACTTTGCCCCAGCTGTCATGCAGCCAGTTGTGTCAAATTTAGGAGGCCAGCCAGGGGTGGCATAATACATGCTGCAGCCCCTGGCAGCCCTGGGTACACCTATGCCCTGAGTTACAGGGTCTGATAAGGTGGCCCAGTACCAATTGGAAATGTACCTAGGGTACATGGAATCCATTTTAAAGAGAGAGCAGTAGGCCTGGGGTCCTGATTGGCAGGATCCCAGGTCGACTATGTCAAAAACCAGCTAAAACACAGGGCAAAAAGTTGGGGGCAACCATAGTCAGGAGGTACCTTCCTACACAACCCCCCCCCCCCCAAACGAAAGGAGATAAGGCTATCCTTGTCCAGGTAAGCCTCTATTACCTAAGTGGCCATATAAGGAAGGACCAGCTCTGGCTTGGTTTCCCCCTGTGTCATGGTCCACTAGGCAACCCCTCACCCTAAGGGTATCTGAGGGTCTCCACCATAGGGAATCTCTGTCTCTGGTGTGTCTTGGGAAAGTAAAAGGCTGATGCTGGGATGGAGTGCTGAAGTGAGGCTCCTCTACCTTTGGGCTCAACTTCCTCCAATCACCATCCATCATGTGTGCCTTTCTTTCTTTAGCTGAGATGCACTGAGCTCTCAGGGTCAGCCTCTGGCTACCTAAAGCTGGAGGCGGAGTCCCTCTGTTTGGCTTACTGGAGGGACAGGTCAGGTCTGGGGTTTTTAGGCCCCATGTTTGGCTGTGCCCAACAGTGTCCAGCTGTGGGAGGTCCCTAATTACTTTTAAGGGGGATCCCTCAGGAGTCTGACTTATTTTCACTTGGCTAGGTTTACCAGCTTCAGTGATCCTAATCTGTTGATTAAGGGGTTCTTTTGGACAGGGGGCCCTTTGGGGTCCACCACTGGCCTCCCTGATCTCTTCAGCCCTGGGCTGACTGAGACAGGGTAGAGAGGTGCAGGTTACCTGCTCCAGACTGGGTCCCACCTGGGAAGGGTCCACTGCCATCAGGGGCTCTGCCAGGCTAGGCCTGACTACCTCTGGAGCAGTTCCTTCAACAGGGGTAGAGTCAGTTCCCTGAGGAGGCTGGCTCTCACCTAGTGTCTGGGAGGGGGAAGACTCTTCTTTCTCCTCAATGCTCTCTGTTTGAGTGGAGTGATCCATTGTTTCAGGCTTCACAACCTCACTATCTGTTTGAGTATAGGCTGAGACCATTTCAACCTTGCCAACCTTTTCAGGAGGGCACTCAGTCTGTGTTTGGGCTGTGACTGTCACAGCCCTCTTATTCTGTTCTGGAAAGTCTGTCTGAGCCTGGGCAGTGGCTACCACTGCCCTTCCAACCTTTTCAGGGAGGAATGATGCTTGGACTGGGGCTGTAGCTATTACTGCCCCACTAACCTGTCTGGATAGACCTATCATTCTGGAGTGAGTTTCTTGCTCCACCTCAGCCCATGCTGAGAGTTCCAGGTAATTCCCCAGTAAGCAATCTACAGGTAGGTTATCTGTCACTGCCACTCTCATGGGCCCTGTGACATTACCCCAGCTGAGCTTGACTACTGCCATGGGATGCCTTCTCCTCACTCCATGAATGTCTGTCACCTGATAAGTAAAACCAGGGGTCAGTTGAGCAGAGGGGACCAGATGGTCACTCACCATGGTGAGGCTGGCCCCTGTGTCTCTGAATGCCTCAACTTTCTGACCATTCAATAAAACTTCTTGTCTATACTTTCCCAAAATGTGGGGTCCAGTAGTGAAGTTGGCAAACCCCATGCCAGTCTCACAGACAAGAGTGTGGTCAGGGAACCTGGCTAGGCCATAGTCCTCCTGATTGCCCAAAGTAATGCCCACCACATTCTTGGGGGCACTCCCACCACCTGGGGGATTACCACTAGTGGTAACAGGAGGTTTAGGAGTATTACCTGGGGGTATATTTCCCTTATTACCATTTTTAGGGCAACTGGCATCACTTTTGTAATGACCCACCTGTTTACAGGTATGGCAA
Organism: Lissotriton vulgaris; assembly: GCF_964263255.1. Lineage (NCBI taxonomy): Eukaryota > Metazoa > Chordata > Amphibia > Caudata > Salamandridae > Lissotriton > Lissotriton vulgaris. The sequence continues at coordinate 87,007 of NW_028241558.1, forward strand.
TAAGGTTTCTTCTGTTCTGAAGGAGTGTTCTGGGACCCACCACCCTTGTTGGAGTTCTGGGGCCCTTGGGAAGTCTTCTCTGTGGATTTATCCCCACCCTTCTCTTGAGGCTTGGTTGATTCCTTTTTCTGGTCACCACCCTGGTTTTTAGGCCTGACCCTGGTTCTGACCCATTTGTCTGCCCTCTTACCCAATTCCTGTGGAGAGGTCAGATCAGAGTCTACCAGGTGCTGATGTAATAACTGGTTCTGACAATTATTTAAGATTTGCTCCCTCATAATTAGATTATACAATCCTTTAAAATCAGTAACCTTACTACCCAGTAGCCAGCCTTCAAAAGCCTTAGTGGCACAATCAACTAAGTCAGTCCAATCTTGAGACTGAGTTTTCTGGGTGTCTCTGAACAGCATCCTGTATTGTTCAGTGGTTAAACCAAACCCATCAACCAGTGTATTCTTCAAGATTTGGTAATTGTTAGCATCCTCCACCCTTGTGGTGAGGAGCTTATCTCTACCTTTACCATCAAAGGAGAGCCACAAGATAGCTGCCCACTGACTCTGGGGAACACCCTGCACAGTGCAGGCTCTCTCCAAAGCAGTAATCCATTTGTGGATGTCATCCCCTTCTTTAAAGGGGGGCACTATCTTATTCAGGTGCTTTTTATCAAAACTCCTTTCCCTATTGCTAGGTTTATTGCTGCCACCAGTGGGCTGTAGCCCACATAATTCTTGCTCTCTAGCAAGGGCAAGAGTCTCTTTGGCCAGGGCAAGTTCTTCCCTTTCAATCCTCAGTTTGATTGCCCTTTCTTCTGCTTCATACACTCTCCTCTTAGGGGAAGACATCCCTCTGTGAGAAGAGTTGAGAGAGCCATTGGTTCGAAAGGTTCTGTTAGAGCCTCTTGATAGAGACCTAACTCGTCCATCCCCAATGTTAAGCTGACCTGAGAGAGGGCCCAGGGGTCCCCCAGTACCAAGCTCATGTCTGCTTAAGTTGGACCTGGTTAGTCTAATGACTTCTACCTGTCCCTTATCTGCCTCATTCCCTGACAACTGGTCCTCATCCTCATCCTCAGCATCATCTGCTTCCTGGAGGGGATGGTCCTGGCTATCAAAGGGTCCCTGTAAGGAGGGCAAACTTCCTTCTGGATTAGAAGGGTCTGGGTTACCAGCCCTACTGGCATCATAAGCCTCTAAGAGACCAATCAGAAAGGAAGTGTGGGGTTAGACCCCTGTTTTAGTTTCCTGAGAGTACACACTTGTCTCATCTCATGGAAGCTAAGAGCAGCATATTTAGAGGGGACCTGTGGAGGGTCCACTGACACAAGGGGATACTCATAGTTTCCTCCTTTGTCTGACATGCTGATTCTAGTGTGGTGTAAGTGATGCACCTACCTACACTATGTGTTTACCTACTGATCCCTTGCTAAGAGTTGCAGCCAAGGTGTGCTAAGCCTTGAGGAGCTGCAACAGCTGGTTCAGTAGAACTCAGAGTATTCTAAGCTTGGTTATATGTACTAACAGTACTTATGTGATCTTTCAACAAGATATTCTTAGGATACGTGTGGTAAAACAACAGCAAGCTCAAATCCCAACCGCTGCTCACCAATGTGAGAAGGTGGCCTGATATGCAGTGCTCACTATTCTAGTGAACACTATGTATCAGTCCAGCAACCCTTATTGATGATTGGTTGTAAGTCAACCTTATAGACCAGCTATCCTAGTAGCGTGGATACGAGCAGTCTAAGGCTAAAGACTCGAGAGGGCGTGTTAAGCCAGCTGTTTACCACACATGTACCCCTTGAACACCCAGTGAAAGGACACCACACAAGTGTTATGAAAATAAACAGTTATTTATTAAGATCACAACAGCCCTGTACTCTTTATGAGGACAGGGTACTAAGCACAAACCAAAACTCTTACAAAAATACTTAAGTTAGCACAGTATATACAAATGCCCGAGGGCCACGGAAAACCATATACTTGAAAAGTGGAATGCGAAATTACTAGCAGGTAAGTACAGTACTAATAGCCTTTGGAATCGCTAGGACTTGACTATAGAATCGTTAGATTACTTCTAGGAGACCCAGGGGACTCGGGTGCAGTGTGTGCACTCTCACGCGAGATGCGGGACAAAGTCTATGGTAGCTAGAATTTGCAAAGTTAGTGTTCTCGGGCGAACCCGACCTGGTAGGGAGAAAACGAAAGTAGATTCTGACCCTTGGATAGTGAGGCTATGCTGGGGCACCGAAATGCCGAAGTTACCTAGCCCAGGGGCTGCAGCTGCATAGGACTCAAAAGACGTCGGGAATCCTCGTTGACGGACCAGGAGCCTGGAAGAAAGAAGTTGCTGGCAGGCGACCAGTGAAGAAAGTTCGGTGGATCCAAGCCTGGATCGATGGAAGATGACACCTGAAAGCAGAGGGGACCAAGTTCGAGACTACTAGCCAGTAGTCAGTGGGCACCAGGAGGGCACCGGATGGTAGCCACCTCGACAAGGCGTGTGGGTGACGCTGTGCTCAGAGATCACACGGACCAGGAGGCGTTGTCGGCGACCAGGAAGGAGGATCGAGCTGTCCCACGAAGATAGAAGCTGTCGGCGTCGCTGGACCCAGGATTGGGCAACAAAGCCTTGGCAAATTCAAGCCCACGCGGTGGACCTAAAATGTCGTCTGGAGTGGACCAGGAGGGTCCGGGGTGCCTCTCTTCAAGAAGGAAGCAAGGGCCAGTCTGGAGCAACCAGACCAGCAGCAGTGATGTCGTCGGGCGTCGTTCAGAAGGCCACAAGCCAGCCGGCTAGTAGCCAAACAACGCGGTGCACAGCAAACAGCAGAAGGGCCCCACGCAGATCGTGGAGATGCAGGGAGGCTGGTCTTGGGTGCTGGAGCTGCGCAGGGTTGGGGCTTCTCGGACCCCAAAGCACTCACCCGTGGATGACACGGTGGGCTTGCAGAAAAGATGTCGTGCAGTCTTGGCGATCGTCGGTCCCTCGAGGTCTCGTCGCACTCACGGTTCTCAGCTTGGCTGTAGAGGTGAGTAGAGGTCAGAGGTGCCAGGGAAGCCGGGTCTCGTCGAGCTGGGTCGTCGGATTCGTGATGAAGGACTTGCAGCAGACCGCAGTGTTCTTTAGGATGGTGCCCGCTTGATGCAGGGTGACTACTCCTTAGCCACAAGGGAGAATCTTGAAGAAGAAATCGTGAAGTCCTTTCGAAGAAAGTCGTGTCTTGATTCCAAAGATGATCTAATTTTTAACAGGGGGCCCGCTCCCATCTTTATACTAAAAAAGGGGGCTGACCCGGTGACTAGGTCCTGCCTATGGGTGGGACTAGGAGGGGGGTGGTTACACCCCTCTGCCATGCCGGACTTCCCCAGGCCAGGGGCTGGTGTGCCCCTGGAACTGGTTCAGACCGGCCTATGCGTAGTGAGCACCGGGGTGCCACTCAGCAGTCACCTTCCTGAAAAGCCCTGCCTACCCAGGATACACAAAACCATGTCTGGGACGGTGCTAGCACTGCCCCTGACAGGAAACCCTTTGTCCAGGCTCCCCTCGCTGGAAGGACTCCCAGCTGCAGGGGGTCAGACTCGTGTCTGTGGTGGCAGCATCCATTTTGTGGAGCTGAGGCTTCAGTTAACTTTAACCGGGGTTCACAGTTACATACATGTCGTGTCCCTCTAGAAGGGTGGAATGCTAACCCCGTCGCCAGAATTGGCGAGGGGTTAGTATTCCAATTCGTATGACACCTTACTCGACATGTTTTGATAAAGCAATACCAAAGTTAGCATTTAACCGCGAGGATTATAATGCACTTAAGAGTATATGGTATGCGATATCATGGAACAGCTATTAGGACTTGGTTCCGCAAGCTGCAGACAGGCTCAGCTCATGCCAGAGCACCATCTCACACGATTCCAAGCACTCTGCCTTCAGGATTGTCAAGGCCTGCCATAGGAGTGACTGATAGGAATCTGTGTGTCCATTTTAGGGTTAGGTATAGGTAGGCTTTCCTGTTTTCAGTTTCTATTCTTGGGAAATTCTGGTGGTGTTTTTTCAGTGTTTTCCAGTGATTTCAATACCTCAAAAAAACAGTGCTTTTCAGTGGTTATTCATTTTCGCGCCATAAAAAATAACTGAAATAGTGCTTTACCGGTGTTTATGGAACACTTTGCTTTTATTGCTTTTTCAATTTTTCTTCAGAAATTGTATACTGCTCTACATTTGAGAAGCTTAATACAGTCATGAAATACTTTCCATTGTCCTTTAAGTCTGCAGCTCAGATTTAACGAGCATTTGCAATGCAATAGGTCTCGCATTTATGCAAGTTTAAGCTATTCGTGTTGTAAATGACAAAGCCTTTTATTTATGTTTTAAAAACGAAAAAAAATACAAGGCATTGTTAGTTGCAATAGCTCAAACTCACGTAAATGCGAGACCTATTGCATTACAAATGCTTGTTTTGAATGAAAGCGTTAATTGGTCACTCAGCAAGTTGGAAGTTACAGTCTGTGTTCCAGAGTCGCTACCCCTCTCCTGCTCAGAGAGTGTTTCATTGCATTATATCATCGAGGGGGTAAAGGCATGAGAAGGAAAAAGAGAAGGAAGAAGAGAAAAAAACTGAAGGAGGAGAGACAGAGAAGGAGGGAGACAATGGGAGTAGGGAGAGGGGAGGAGGTAAACAAAAGGAGGAGAGAGGGAAAGAGATAACAAGCATTTACAATGCAATGGTCTCGGCATCATTAAAGGTAGAGCTATTGGCATTGCTCATGACATTTTTTTTTTATCATAAATAAATGGCATTGTCATTTACATTGCCAATAGCTTAATCGTTAAATAAATGGCATTGTCATTTACAATGCCAATAGCTTAATCGCTCGCAAATGCATGACCTATTGCATTTACACCCACACAGAGCCACACACACAAAGCGACCCACACACACATACAGAGCCACCCACACAGAGCCACTCACACAGTCATTCACATAGAGCCCCCTACACAGAGCTACCCTCACACAGACAGAGCCACCCACACATAGAGCCACCTACAAAAAAAAGCTATCCACACAGAGCCACACACACACACAGAGCCACACACACAGAGCCACAGACGCACACACACAGCCACACACACACAGAGCCACACACACACAGAGCCCCACACACAGAGCCCCACACACAGAGCCCCACACACAGAGCCCCACACACAGAGCCCCACACACAGAGCCACACACCCACCCAGAGCCCCACACATACACCCAGAGCCCCACACACACACACCCAGAGCCCCACACACACACACCCAGAGCCCCACACACACACCCAGAGCCCCCCACACACACCCAGAGCCCCACACACACACCCAGAGCCCCACACACACACACACACAGAGCCCCACACACACCCAGAGCCACATACACACACAGGAGAGGAAGCACAGCGAGGGGGCAGGGAAGCAAGCACAGCCAGGGGGCAGGGGAGCAAGCACAGCCAGGGGGCAGGGGAGCAAGCACAGCCAGGGGGCAGGGGAGCAAGCACAGCCAGGGGGCAGGGGAGCAAGCACAGCCAGGGGGCAGGGGAGCAAGCACAGCCAGGGGCAGGGGAGCAAGCACAGCCAGGGGTGGTAACGCAGCACAAGCACTAACTATCATTACACCACCTTATCAAAAGGAAAAGGCAACGAGGGGGGGGGTGAGGAGCTCACGCACACACAAGCAACGAGGGGGGGTGTAGGAGCTCACGCACGCAGAAGCCACGAGGGGGGAGGGCGGTGAGGAGCTTACGCACACAAGCAACGAGGGGGGAGGGGGTGAGGAGCTCATGCACACAAGCAACGAGGAGGGGAGGGGGGTGAGGAGCTCATGCACAAAAGGGGGAGGGGCTCACGCACACACAAGCAACGAGGGGGGAGGGGTTGAGGAGCTCACGCACACAAGCAACGAGTGAGTGCACTTCTGAAGCTCCCTTGCTGACTGTGTGTTGGTAACATAGTGTATGTGAGGGGTGAGTGAGTGCACTTTTGAAGCACACCCACCATTAGTGCATGGTATTAAGCCATGTCCTGACCTCACTTTGGCCGCTCACACTGTGTTTTAGTGGGGAGCCCCCTGGCTGACAGTGTGTGGAGAGAGTCCCTACTGAGGTCAGCGTGAGTAAAGACCCCACAGTCCTGTGGAAATTACCCTGTGAGAAACCTCAAGAAAGCACTAGCACGTGAGGAAACTTGCCATTTCAATATAGGCAAAATTATAAGAAAACTCGACAGATGTCTTCTAAAACCTGTTTTTTGGGGAACAAAGGACGGGGAATTTGTAAATTGACTTCTGCCTCCTGCTTTTCAAATGCAGGCTTTCAGTTTTCATAACGGGGGCGCACTTTTAACACTAGCACCCATGCTCGTTTTGCTTTTAAACAGAAGGTCGTGCCCCTGGTTAATCTGCGAGTGCTGTCTCCATCCTGGATTTAAGGGTGCCTAGCTATTAAGCCACAATACCCGCATGCACAACACTCTCCCCGTGCCATATGCTGTGCAATTACAGGGTGTGCGTGCCGTGCCTGGAAAGCAGCAGAACAGGGGACATGCACTTCTCCATCCCAGAGTCCAAGAGTCCAAGACCCATAACGGGGAGGGCGGAGCCGCCTACGTGGTGAGTGATTCGGTGCCCAATGTCTCTCACCCTCTACTTACTCCTTTCCCATCCTCATTGTACCCTCCATGCCCTTCTCACCTGACGCATCTCTTGAAGATACTATTATAGCGCTTTCGGACCCCTCCCAACTCAGCATGGCGAAGCGCCTTTATTTAATTAATATCACCAGCGCTTTCATACCCCTCCCACCTCCAAACTCAGCATGTCAAAGCACCTTTATTTATTTAACATCACTGGTGATTTCAGACCACTCCCAACACAGCACATTAAAGCCCCTTTAGTTAATGAATATCACCAGCGTTTTTAGACCCCTCCCGCCTCCCAACACAATACGTCAATGCGCCTTTATTTATTTAACATCACTGGTGATTTCAGACCACTCCCAACACAGCACATTAAAGCCCCTTTAGTTAATGAGTATCACCAGCGTTTTTAGACCCCTCCCGCCTCCCAACACAATACGGCAATGCGCCTTTATTTATTTAATGACACAGCGCTTTCAGACCCTTCCTGGCTCCCAAAAGCATGGCGAAGCGCCTTTATTGATGTACCATAACCAGCACTTTCAGATCTTTCCCGTCTCCCAACACAGTACGTCGAAGCACCTTTATTAATTTAACATCAACTGCACTGTCAGACCCCTCCCACCTCCCAAGACCGCACGGCGAAGCGACTTTATTTATTTAAAATCACCAGTTTTCCCTATAGTTTACAAAACTGCGAGAAAAGGAGAAAGTTCAGTTTAACTGAGTGAAACGAGTTGGCTGCAACCTGTGCTGTGATTGAAGAAAATCTAATACTTGCAATAAAGTAAATAACTAACATACAAAAGGAACTTTAGATCTTTTGTGGGTGCACCACCCAGTGGCTTATGTTTATGCATCTCTGCTCAGCAGTGGTGTCGAGCAACAACTGGGCCCCACAACACTTAGGAGGTAGTGCACCAGTACTGGAACTGTGTGGGAGGTGTGGTTCCCGAAGTCCGTTGGTGCAGCTGGCGACTGTATAATTATCCTGTTGCACTAATGAGCCTCTGTGCTGACTGACTCCCTGCTTGTTGGCCTACCTCGGGTGTGCTCTCAGGCAACCCCCCCCCCCACGAAGAAAAGGCGAAAGAGGAGGGTTGTTGCACCATCAACTCGTAGAACAGGTACCTCTCCTCCAGACACATGCACTTAAGTGCTGGGATTTGGACCTTCACAGTTACTGAGCAGGTGCATTCACCCACCGCGCTGTCCAGGTGCTTTGCATCTATGACTGGAAGATATGTATGTATCTATGTGTATTTATTTGAGTTTCATACGACACACTTGCCATTTGGAAGGCTGTAATCAACAGGGGAAATTGTTGCTTGTTTTATGATAATGGAGTTGACTGACCTCTGAAGGATGAAAGGCTGATTCTATTTGATTCGCTTCTGAGGTAGTGCCCTGCAGATTACCGCATAGTTCAGCAATGAGCGTTCAACACACGGAGTTAAACACTGCAAATCTCTCAAGCCCAGTGGTAGCAGCACAAGCCAGTGGGCTGATGCACCTGCTGCATTAGAAATGCGCATTAACTCACTGAGCTACCTCACTAGCTGTAATAGTGTAGCATCGTAATAAACACGATATTGGCAGAAAAGGATGTTCGGGTCGTTAAAGACACGCTTTTCTAGTGCGAACCTTTTCCCACTGAAGACTGAACTATAGTTCCCGCGCTGTGTGGCCCTATCCAGTCTTATAAAAGGGAATCCCCCTGGGGCGGCGCATATGCAGATGAGATGCATGAGCTCCGACACTGCTCTGTTAAGGAAATCTGCAGGGTCCGCGTGACTGGACAGGCGGGTTTTGTAGGCCTCGGGCTGGAGGCCCGGGTGGCGGGTTCAGCCGTGAGCCCGTCGTGTGCAGGGACGGGCCCTGGGAGCCGTGATCGCTGCCGAGCAGCGTCAGAAGTGCAAAGGTGTGTGTAACAAAACACGACAACAACTGTGCACATTTCAATACACTAGAGCTGAGCTGTTCGAGGCTGGCGAGTGACCCATCGAAAGAGAAAAATGTAAAGCAACATTTTTATCGCTACGTTTACGAATTTTACATGGATTTGTATCCAGTTAATCAAATACCGTGTTGTGCCGCAGGTCACACGGGCAGTCAGTCACCTGACAAGTGCCCTGGTGATGGCACACACTCGTGGCTTTTTGCACTAAAGCAACTCGATTCCCATTTAAACATAAAAAAAACCTCCTTCCCCCGTGAGCGCACTCTTCCAAAGCAGTGATACAGGAATGTTATCTGCTCGTGAGTCCGGTCACAGTAGTGATGAGACAGCCCGTGCTGTGGGAGGGGCTCTAGCCCAGGGGGGCTTGTGGATGTGGCTTATCTCTAGTCCTGGGAGGAAGCGCTTAAGGCTGCATGGGGGCGCTAAGGAGGAGCGAGGAAAGGGGGCTGTGTGTCCGTCATTACCAGCCGGTTCCCCTCTTCTCGAGGGACGGGCTTAGATATGTACTTGAAGTTGGTTTTCTCCCAGACTGCCCTCTAAGCACCCCCTGTTTTACCACCAGTGTCTCTGTTGGATTTCTTTCGGTCTGCGCTCCATCACTGTGCCCCCACGAGCTACCTGTTGGGAAGAGGCTGCTGGCTGCGCCCCCACCCTTGATCTTCCAGGATGGTTCCTGTGCTCCCCCATCACCCAGGTGTGCCCCCACACCTCGCGCGAAGTGGGCCAAGCATGTGTCAGGAGCTGGTCACGGGCAGGTGGCGCATTGCCACGAGATGCCAACGCCCTCTTCCTACTGCCTGGTTCACTTGGGCAGGGCACAGCGCCTCTTCCCGGTGCTGTGAGTGTAGGCGCTTCCTGCCTCACTTCCTGGCCCCGGGCGTCCAGTGTCCCCGCCATGGCCTCACCCACTCGCCCAGACTCTGACAGTCTCTCACGAGCACCGTCTCGGCTGGCGGCGCTGGGTGTCTCCGTGCAGCATGCGTGCACATTACACAGTAATATCCGGTGTCCTGGTAGCGCTGCGTGGCTGCCGCTGAAGGGGGCGCTACAGGGAAGATTGGGGTGCACTGCTTGTGTACACTGGGCCTCATACCTGTAGCAGCAGAGTGGCGCAGGAGAGCACAGCTATGAACGGCATGGCGCTGTGGAGCAGGCTGGAGCGGCCTTGACAGAGCAGGGTGCGGTGCAAGAGGGAAACAGGGCGTCAAGGGTTAATTCTGTGTGATTGGAGCGGTGGAGTGCTGCTTACCAAGTCTCACTGTAGTTTGGGGTAGAGGTGCGTTGACTAATGCAGGAGGGAGGGGTGGGGGCCGGGGAGCGGCAGAGCACGACGGAGGAGAGCTGCAGCAGAGGGAGGGAGGGGGGGGCGAGAGCGCGACGGAGGAGGGCAGAGGGAGGGGGGAGGCGAGCGGAGCCGAGCAGCTCCTAAAAGCAGCAGGGAAGGGAGGCGAGCAGCTCCGAAAACACGACCACGTTTCTCCGAGGCAAGGAGACAATGCCTCGGGGAAACGCACGCCATTTTCGGATTCGGGGGCGTGTTTTTTGCGCCCTGAGTGACAGACGACGTCACAGGGCTAAAGAATGCAAAAAATCACGCCCCCGAATCCGAAAAAGACGGGGCTTGTTTGAAGTGATGCATCTCTCCTCCAATGGCTGGCCTCCTTTTAGGAAGCCAGCCAATGGTGAGAGACGGGGCAGGGAGGCGGGTTCTGAGGCCCCACTAGAGGTCATTAATTCTCTGACCGGAAGCTGCTTCGCAGCTTCGTCCCGAGACCTAAAAAAGGGGTATCAGTGAGATTGGAGGAGAGAGAGAGATGGCCAAAAGCAGAAATGTAAGGGGAAATGCAAATGTGAGGCACTTGACTTGGCTATTGCAGCAAGTAAATATAGCCAGACATGCACTAGACAGCTCAGTTGAATTAAAGAGAAGATCTCAGTTAAGAAATAGAACATGGATGTGCTCTGCTGTGAATTACTGTACTGCTCCCTGGGAGCTGGCGAGCTCCCTGCACCTTCTGAGTACAGTGATAAGTAGTGTCAGTGGGCCCCCAAATGTAAGTTAAGATGTGCTCCATCTTTGTTGAGGGTCCCCGTCTTTATGTGCCCCACAGGTTCCACTGTGCATGCTAAACTAGTACACGCATGCTAGGATAAACTAAATGCTTCTGCACATTGAGGTTGCCAGGGAATGGTGAGCAGTAATGGTTCAGGTGTGACAAGTAATCCTTTATATGTTTGCTTTATGTTCTACATTTAAAGAGGCAGAAGGAATTCTGAGTTTCAGACTCTTCTCCTTCGAGCCAGTGGAAATTGCCCTCCCACTGAGCTCTTTCCCAGATTCTGAGAGATGAATCCAAGGTCACCAGATCACAGAATGATGATTCTTTTGAAAAGCATTCTGCATGCATTAAAATAAAATAAAACTTTCAGAGCCCTGTGGGGTTTGCAGGAGGCAATAGCAGGATGACAGGTGAGCATTGTGCAGGCATCAGTTGGCACGCCTCGGAAGACACATAACCTCAGACTCAAACCTGAGTCTCTGCTTCTCCAGTTATTATATTTTTAGCAGAAGGAAAACAGCCAGGAGGCTTCCAGTACAGCTGCTGGCAATTCTAGGCCTGTGACAGGCAACCCAGGGACCTAAATGCAGCCTGATCGGTTCTGCGCCTGCGAAGCAGAACGGGGGTGGAACACAGGAAGGGTGCTCGGGGATGGGTCGGAAGGTACAGGTCTTCTCACCGAGCCTCCCCTGGGCATGGGAAACCTAGTGATAAGGGAAAGTCTTTCAGTCGTGTGTGGCAGCCAGGGTGAGACAGCTTCTCTGGCACACACACAGTACTTCCAGGTCTTTAAAAGACCATTTGCTTCTTAATGAGGCATTGTTGTGTCTCACCCCTTCTTAGAGCCCCTGCAGCTCCACTCTGCCTATTTCTGGAAAAATCAGCCGTTCCCCCTCCCCTAAAAAAAATCTTAGCCCCCTCAAGCCTGACCCCAACCCCCGAAATTTGGCTCTAGCTGTGCTACTGTGTGTAAATACACAGTGGCACATTTTCCGTCGTGGAGGAGAGTAAAATTAACCTTATTTACATAGTGAAGGTTTTCAACATCATTGCCATACCATCAACGCATTTCTTTTTTCACTCCTACGTTTGTAATTGAAAGAGGCCCACTTCACCTTTCATCCCAATTAGACAAACAAAAGCACAGTTCAAACATGGTAAATATATGCTAAATTAGCAACAGTGGAACATGCAGCCATGCCAGGACACTACAAAACTTCTGAGTTACAGTGAGTTTTGTACACGACCGGCACCCACTGACTGTGGCAGCTGCCGATCGCGCGCTGTCTCATGGAATTAATTAATCACATGCAAACAGTCAGTGGCTGCATTGCAGCACCGCTCTCTCACTTACTTCTTTAAATTGCAGTATCTCAAGCTCGAGCCACTGCAGGAATAACAGATTGCCGCGTGCCTATTCAGAGAATCCTGCACTGAGATGTTGCCGGAAAAAATAAAGCCTGTCTTCCACCTCGTGGGTTTTGAGGTAGCTTATAAATGTACACACCACGGGAAACTAACAAGTTCCTTAAACACCTGAAGCCTCATGGTGAAATTAATGTAATCGTGGCGAGCATTTTTTTTAATGCTATACCCACAGAAGTGCCCAATTAGAAGGAGCTTAGTTTTGCGGTGCGCTAATCCTGATTGGTGGTGCTTCCTACTATCCTTCTGAATGTACAGCGGAGGATTTAACATCAGCCATTTACTCATCGCTTTTCCTAAGTTTTCGACGTGGTTCTGCTCACCATTTTGAGTTTGCAAGTCATGATTTCTTCTGTTTATGGGTTCGGCCGGGTATGACAGTATTTAGGCTGACGGGCTAGATAGTAGTGTCTTCTGCAACAGAAAAGTCCTTCAACCATGATCCGGCTGGGCACGTCATCATTCCCTGCACTTTTTATTAGCTTTAGAAAGAAAACAATCTATCTACTCGTAAAGTAATGGTCTTTTTAAAGGGCTGTGAAGTGCTCAGTTGCGGCCGCAGTAAGACAGACCGCAGACCACAACAGCTCCTCTCCCTCCCACTTGAGCCAGGCAGGGGGCCTGGTGTTGACCTGGCCCTTGGGCCATTCACACCTCGGCTCCCCATGTGCAGACTCGGTGTTTTCCCCTGACACCTCTGCGCCAGGCCACCACAGGCAGGCCAATGGAATGCTTTGGCTCCACCAAGTGGCCAAAAGGCGCAACAATGATGAAAATCAGTGACACTCGGTTTAAATCAAGTCAGCTGATTTTCATTCGGTAGGGTTTTCTCGGTTACAGTCGTTTTAAACCGAATTCCGGACAGCCTAGGTATAGGTATACTACACCTACAGCAAAGGGTGATTACACGACTTTGCCCCAGCTGTCATGCAGCCAGTTGTGTCAAATTTAGGAGGCCAGCCAGGGGTGGCATAATACATGCTGCAGCCCCTGGCAGCCCTGGGTACACCTATGCCCTGAGTTACAGGGTCTGATAAGGTGGCCCAGTACCAATTGGAAATGTACCTAGGGTACATGGAATCCATTTTAAAGAGAGAGCAGTAGGTCTGGGGTCCTGATTGCCCGGATCCCAGGTCGACTATGTCAAAAACCAGCTAAAACACAGGGCAAAAAGTTGGGGGCAACCATAGTCAGGAGGTACCTTCCTACAAGGAGGACTGGCCATAGTGCATAAGCGCGACCTACACTGTACCTTAGAGAAAGCTACTCTGCCGAACAGTGAGAGTGGGTTTTTTTCGATAAAGATTAGTCCCAAATGTAACATCAATGGACTTCTAGTATACAGACCTCCGGGTAAATCTTCACAATTTGCCACTCAGTTGATAGAACTAATAACGCAACATGCACTCCGACATAAGAACTTTCTCATTCTGGGAGACCTTAATTTTCATTTTGAAGATCTCAAATGTAGAGAGGCACAGGCCGTGATAGAGGCTTTGAATTCATTGTCACTAACACTGCAATCACGATCTCCATCCCATCAACTTGGCCATCTTTTAGACCCTGTGTTTGCTAACTGGGAAGACCTCAAAATGAATACTCCGTTGCAGATCACATGGTCCAATCACTTTGTCATCCCCTTTGAGGTGCTAACTGTTCTACAGGAATGCAGCAAGATTAATTCTAATGTGCCCAATTCTAAACCCGTGAAACGCAGAGATTGGAAGAACTTTACAGAAGAAAAGTTTAAATCTGCCCTTGGGAGAGAACCTCCCCCCTCCAACGATACCCTGGTTAAGGCATGGGAAGACTATGAAAAATGGATGTCCAGGGCTCTGGACACAGTAGCACCATGGACATTTAAACCCCCTGTCAGAAAGACTCAAACGGCTCCATGGTTCTCCAAAGAACTTAAGGAAGCTAAGGCCAAATGTAAAAACATTGAACGAGGATGGAGAAAAAACTATGATCCAGAGGACAAATTAAAATATAAAAATGAATTAAAAATCTATCATAAACTTATTAGAGCAGCTAAAGGTGTGCATTTTAAAGAACGTATTGAAAATGCAAAAAATCCTACTAAGGAACTTTTTTCAATATACAAAGAGCTCACGGTGCCTACCAGACTTGAGGCTCTAGACACATACTCTAATGAGCTATGTGATGAGATTGCCGATTTTTTTGTGAAAAAAGTAGACTTAATACACGCTACTTTCACAGACAGCCCACATGACCATCACTCAATAGTGAGAAAGGTTCCCGACACCAAGCCCCAGTTGACAAGCTTCTCAGTCCCTAAGAGATCTGACCTGCTTCTGATTATGAGAGGAATACATTCTGGATCCCCTCTGGATGTAATCTCCCCTAATCGATGCACGGGAGTCCTTGATGGCATGATCGAGCAGATTGAACAGCTTATCGCTCTCTCTTTCCAGGAGTGCCATGTGCTGGAGGCTTGGAAAACCGCACAGGTTATACCCCTGAAAAAGAAAGCGAACATTCATATTTCTCAACTGCAAAACCTCCGTCCGATATCCCTCCTCCCCTTCTGTGGGAAAGTTGTGGAGAAGGTGGTGAATAAGCAACTTATGCAATTCATCGAAGAGAACTCTTGCCTCCACTCAACCCAGTCAGGTTTTAGAGCAGGTTATTCAACTGAATCTGCGGTCCTCTTTTCCACAGAACGCCTGAGACAACTTGTTGACGGAGGGCAGACAGCAGCGTTGGTGTTATTAGACCTCAGTGCAGCATTCGATACCGTGCTGCACTCAACGCTGCTGTCACGCCTCTCAGACATGGGAATAGAGGGCCTAGCCCTGGAATGGATAAGATCCTTCTTGGAAAATAGGAGTTTTCAGGTACATTGCCCTCCCTATAAGTCATCCCCCCGCAAGCTGAGGCATGGGGTTCCACAAGGCTCAAGTCTGAGCCCCACGCTGTTTAATATTTATATGGAGCCCTTGGCACATATTGTGGAATCCTATGGTGTGGATATCGTCACATACGCTGACGATACCCAATTGATAATTCAACTTGCTAATAACCAGCCTGAGGAAGCCATTAATTTTTCCAATTGTATGCGAGCAGTGGCTGGGTGGATGAATAACAACTGCCTTCGCCTAAATGGCGAAAAAACCGAACTGCTAGTGGTCGGTAAGTCTCTCTCTACCTGGTCGCAGGACTGGTGGCCGACGGAATTAGGGCCAATCCCCCGCTCAGCAGAGGTTGTCAGAAACTTGGGAATAATGATTGATGCGGAGCTTTCCTTCAAGCAACAAATTAGCAAAATCACTGGAAAATGCTTTGGAATATTAAAAACCCTCCGCAAAGTTCTCGACCTGCTCCCCTTTGGTGCCAGGAAGAAACTTATCCACGCCCTAGTCACGCCGCACCTGGACTATGGCAACGCCCTTTTCCTTGGCCTGAGCAAAAAAGGCATTCAACAACTTCAGTGTGTCCAAAATGCCGCCGCCCGCTTGGTACTGAACCTTCCACGTAGGGCATCCGGTACCACGGCATTGCGTAAACTTCATTGGCTCCCCATTGTGGAGCGAATCAAATTTAAGGCACTATGCATGGCTCATCGTATTGCCCAGGGAAAAGGCCCAAATTACCTGCAAAGACTCCTTATCACCCATCGCCCTATCCGAAATCTTAGATCTGCTGGAGTGATGTTATTCAAACTCCCCCGTGTTCACAGGTCCAGAATGGGAGGTAGCTCCTTCCGTTTCTTGGCTAGCAAACACTGGAATAGCCTCCCCTTGAATCTTCGGATGGAGCCCTCCGAAACAAGATTCAGACAAAATCTAAAAACTCATCTCTTTCCCAAGTAAATAGCTTCCTGATATATTCTAGGATTTTAGTGTAACTTGGTTTTAGCTTCATCTGGGAGCAGTAGTTTTTCAGCGCGGGGACACACCGTCATAGGTGTAACCAGGCGCTTAAGAAATGGTCTTATTATTATTATTATTATTATTCACCAGGGTGATGTTTGATGTTCCAGCCATGTCCAGAGGTGAAGGGGCTCCGGACATTGGGTTCACCCGCCCTGTTTTTGCAGAACCACATGGCTGTTGTGTTGTCAGTGAACACCTGCAATTCCTTCTCTGTGAGAGAATGAAGAAATGCTTTCAGTGCCAGGCGGATCGCCCAGAGCTTCAACTGGTTGATATGGAGCCCGGACTCTGCCGGAGACCAGAAGTCTGAGATCTCTGCCTCTCCAAGATGGCCGCCCCATCCCAGGTTGGGGAAGAGAGAGGGATCTGCCTCTGACCCAAGTTTTGTTAGTTAACCACCACTGTAGTTTTAGCGCAGTTACCTCTGAGATCTGGACATAGTAGGAAAGATTCCCCTGATGCTGCGCTCACTGGAATTTCAGGTCCCACTGCAGAGTCTGCATATTCTATCTGGCATGATCCACCAGCAGGATGCCATGAGGCTCAGCAGCCTCAGGGTCATTTTCATCGAAATCCGGGAAAGAGGCTGAAACATCAGTATCATAACCCGAATATCCCAGGCTTGCTGTTCAGGAGGATAGGCCCGAAACTGCACTGTGTCCAGAACCGCCACATGAAAAGGAGCGTCTGAGAGGGAGTCAGGTATGACTTTGGCACCATGGTAGTGAACCCCAGTGAATGCAGGAGGTCCACTGTAGTCTGAAGGTGAGAGACGACAGCCTTGGGCGAGCCTGCCTTCAACAGCCAGTCATTGAGATAGGGGAAGACCGGAACTCCTGATCTGCGCAGATGAGCTGCGAACACCACCATCACATTTGTGAACACCCGAGGGGCACCTGTAAGGCCGAAGGGGAGTACGGTGAACTGAAAATGCTGTGGCCTACCGTGAACCAAATGTAGCATCTGTGGGCTGGGAGGACGGGGATGTGAAAATAGGTGTCCAGCAAGTCCAGCGCCACCATCCAGTGTCCAGGGTCGAGGACAGACAGAACCTGAGCAAAGGTTAACATGTTGAACTTCTCCTTACAGAGGAAGCAATTGAGGGCCTCTATCCTTCTTGAGCACCAGAAAGTAGCAAGAGTAGCAACCACAACCTACTTCTGGCACAGGAACTCTCTCGATAGCTTCCTTGGCCAAGAGAGGTGAGACTACTTGGCAGAGAAGCTCCAAATGATCCTCCGACATGCGATCAAAAGACGGTGGCATGCAGGGAGTCGTAGTCTCGAAGGAGAGGGAGTAGCCTCTTCAGACTATTTGCAAAACCCACCTGCCTGACATGATGGTTTGCCAGTGGTGGAGGTGATGGCGAATCCTGATTCCTACACCCCCAAAAAGCCAGACGTCCTCAACCTGGCACAGCACCTAAGGGCTAGCAATGTGGCAAAAGTTCTGCCTAGTGAGTCGGTGGTATCCAGTCCACAGCAAATCGTCAATCTGCTGCATCTCTCCCATCTGCCACAGCTTGGGAGAGAACTGAGGCAGCACTTGAGCGACTGTATCTCAGATTGTATGGGACTATCGTCCAAAGAGGCATGCGGTATTCACGGACCGCAGTGCCAAGCTGGAGTAAGAGAACATGCGCTTCCCGAGGTGATCCAGCTTCTTGGATTCCATATCTAGGGTGCAGAAGAAATGCACCCTTGGAAGAAGAGGCTTGGACCACCAAGCTTTCTGGGGAAAGGTGTTGGGTGAGGAAAACTGGGTCGCCTGAAGCCGGGCAGTTGTGGCGGGCAATCATCTTTTCCACAGGAGTCCCTGTGCTGGGCTTGGACCAGGTGCCCAGAAGGACATCAGTGAGGGCTTTGTGGAATAGCAGAATGGCATCCGAAGACGTTGCCGCAGGCTGAATAACTTCTGTCAGGAGGTTAGTCCTGACTGCCACTGAAGGGAGCTCCAGGCCCAGGCCTCAGCTGCCCTTCGCACACCCACAGTGTAAGATGCTACCTCCTCCTTAGCCACAGTAGAGGGAGAAAGCATGCCAAGGTCTGGAGAAGTGTCCAGACCACTAGCATCACCCAGGTCCTCTCCCCAGTTCAGTTCTTCCAGCTGGTCTGCCAAAGGGTCCAGCCACCTCTCCCAATCCTCATCACTGATTCTCCTTTTCCCCAAAATATGCAAACCTCACCATGGGTTGGTATGAACAGAAACATGCTTGGAAACTGAAAATGACAAATTCATGGAGAAAACTATAATATGGTCCTGCTTCATTGATCTAGTCCTAATATGGAATAGCACAGAGGAGGAATTTGCGGAATATTTTGAAATACTCAACAAAAATACAGGAAATGTAAAATTTACATATGAAATTAGCTCATCATCAGTTAACCCCTTCGCTGCAGGGGATAATTTCCCCACGGTGAAGGTGGTCGGCAGCGCTGCTGTGCTCGTGACGAGCCCAACCCCTCGGCCAACTCCAACGACATCACCCCCTCTCAAACCCTCTGCGATTCCCTAGCCTCTTTTTTCCACAACAAGATTGCTGACATCCACAACAGCTTTGACAACCAACCCGGAAGCCAACCCACCCTACCATCAGCTGACCATCTTCCCCCCGTTAACACCCTTAACGCCTGGAACCCTATCTCCACTGAGGACACCATCCGCCTGATGAATTCCATCCACTCTGGATCCCCCACAGACCCATGCCCTCACCACATCTTCAACAAAGCAGACTCCATCATAGCTCCGCACCTCCGAGACGTCATCAACTGCTCCTTCAACTCCGCTACCTTCCCAGAAGATTGGAAACACGCTGAACTCACCGCCCTTCTGAAAAAACCAACAGCAGACCCCACCGAACTCAAAAACTACCGCCCCATCTCGCTTCTTCCATTCCCGGCCAAAGTCATCGAGAAAGCTGTCAACAACCAGCTCGCCGCCTTCCTCGAAGCCAACAATTCACTCGACCCCTCACAATCTGGCTTCCGAGCCAAACACAGCACTGAGACCGCTCTCATCGCAGCAACAGACGACATTCGAACTCTACTGGACAATGGAGATACAGTCGCCCTCATCCTCCTCGACCTTTCTGCAGCCTTCGACACAGTCTGCCACAGCACCCTTTTACAACGCCTCAGAAACATCGGAATCCAAGGAAAGGCACTGGAATGGATCACCTCGTTCCTCACCGGAAGAACCCAGAGAGTCCGCCTCCCACCATTCAAGTCCGAGGCCTCTGAAATCATCTGCGGCGTACCACAAGGATCCTCACTCAGTCCCACCCTCTTCAACGTATACATGAGCCCCCTCGCGGCCATCGCCCGCCAACACAACCTCAACATCATCTCTTACGCGGATGACACTCAACTGATCCTATCTCTCACCAAGGACCCCAGCACCGCCAAAACTAACCTTCACGAAGGAATGAAAGAAGTCGCCGAATGGATGAAACAAAGCAGACTGAAACTGAACTCAGACAAAACAGAAGTCCTCATCTTAGGTAAATCCCCCTCTGCATGGGACAACTCCTGGTGGCCAGAAGCCCTCGGAAATGCACCCATCCCGACAGACCACGCACGGAACCTTGGCGTCATCCTGGATTCTTCACTCTCAATGAACAGACAAGTCAGCGCCGTATCCTCTTCCTGCTTTAACATTCTTCGCATGCTCAGAAAAACATTTCGCTGGATCCCCACCGAAACAAGGAAAACAGTCACCCATGCTCTGGTCACGAGCCGACTGGACTACGGAAACACCCTCTACGCAGGTACCACCGCTAAACTCCAAAATAAACTACAACAAATCCAAAACGCCTCAGCCAGGCTCATATTAGACATCCCACGCAACGAACACATCTCTGGTCACCTTAAAGATCTCCACTGGCTACCCGTCAATAAGAGGATTACTTTCCGACTGCTCACCCACGCACACAAATCACTCTACGACATCGGACCAGATTGCCTCAACTCTCGACTGTCCTTCTACACCCCCCCCGCCAACTTCGCTCTTCCAGCCAAGCCTTCGCCACTGTACCTCGCATCAACAAGACCACCATGGGAGGCAGATCCTTCTCTTACCTGGCTGCCAAAACATGGAACTCACTCCCCGCTTACCTTCGCCTCACCCAGAATCACCTAGCGTTCAGAAAGCAGCTTAAAACGTGGATATTTGACAAATAATCCTCCTCCCCCTCCTAAGCGCCTTGAAACCCTCTGGGTATGTAGTGCGCTATATAAATTTTATGACTTGACTTGACATGGCTCAAAGTGGAGCTGTGCTCATGACGAGCTGAGCTCGTCACAACCCCGCCAACTGATTAATTCTCCCGCACAGGCAGGGAATTAACCACGCGCAGGCGGTCTGCGGCCGTTATGACGAGCTTAGCTCCACTGTGACTCATGACGAGCTGAGCTCATCATGAGCACGGAAGGAGTTAATGTCTTGGACACAGAAATCTATGTATTAAAGAACATAGTTCAAACAACATTGCGTAGAAAAGAAACTGCCACAAATTAATCTTACATGATGAGAGTTTCCATCAGAAGAAACTGAAGTGGAGCATCCCCTATGGGGAATTTTTAAGAATCAGAAGAAATTGCTCATCTGATACGGAGTTTGGAAAACATAGTCAAGAGACACAACAACATTTCAGCAATCGAAAATGCCCAAAAAAGATAATTGGAAAAAAGTTTGAAAGAGCTAAAGCAGTAAATCGAACGCAAACTTTATAAGTTACACTTATGTATTTAATTGTGAAACACGCACAGACACAACCAACTGACCAACAGTGACAGATGCACACACATTCACATAGATAGCACAAGCACTCACTGACAGCAGAGAGTACAAGTAGAAATATGCACATTTGGAGAAAAATGAATGCTTTGCAGTGTTTGCCTTTGGTCTATATTGTTCTGGAAAGGCTTTCAAGCTGAACTTTATTGTACCAATAAGTTTCACAGGCCGAGGAACACTCCTATCCACTGTAAAGAATTCACACTGCTTGGGATAAAAAATGCCCTTTTTAGGTCTTGCCTAGGCAGTGCTGTCTCTTCGAGACAGGCTGTATTGAGGCAAATATTTGAAGCTGCAACCACTCTCCGCCCCTATTTTGTATTGGCTTTTGTGACTGTCCTTTGTAAATGATGGGCTTTGATTTGTTAATAGGATTATTAGTCCTTCCTTAGTACCTCCCTGTCTCCCATTGTTACCTCCCATCAGGACTGGCCCTCTTACATGTGTCCCTGCACTCTACCTTTCATTAAAAGGTTGGATACACTATTAATTTTCGTCTTGCTGAAGCAGGCACGTCAGAGCCCTTGTTAAGTTAAAAATACTTAATATAGCGCTCAACTCACCCAGGGGGCTTCTCGGCGCTGTGCAGAAGTAGGGATCAGGACAGAAGGGATAGTTAGAATAGGTGGAATTCGAGAAGTTTCCTGCATTTGCAGTAGTTCGGGCATGTACAAACATGAAGTGGCAGCTGGTTCCAGTAGTGGGGAGCAAGATAAGAAAAAGCCTTTCCTCTACTACGCGTTAGACGAATGCGAGGTACAAATAATAAAGCTTTGTCACAGGATCTTAGGCAGCATCCTGGGGCGCAAGTTTAATTTTTTGTTGCAAATATAGGGGATTTTTTCCATTTAGTGCATTATCGGTAAAGCAATAGATCTTAAAACAAGACATTTTCTTCATTGGAAGCCAGTGCAGTTTTCTCAGCAACTGTGCTGAGGATGTGCCTGACGGGCGGTCAATAACAAGCCTGGCAGCAGTATTTTGGGCTACCTGGAATTTGGTCACTAGGGTCTCGTTGACCTCTGCAAAAAGGGCGTTGCCTTAGTCGAAATTACTTATTACCAATTTTATTTATTTTAGGAGTTTTATATAGTGCTAGCTGGGCCCGAGGGTATCAGAGCGCTTTACAACAAGTAAATTATGTGCAAATAGGCAGTACAGAGTATGGTCAAACATGTGGATCAAACCAAGTAAAGGACGGACAAAGGCGCAGTTACGCGGACAGGCATGGAGGATGAAGTTCAAACAAGGCGTGTCCCCCCAAAGTTGCTTTGTTCACACAGGATGAATGTCCAGAAAGATTTTCATGGTCCGAGTTAGTGTCACTGGTCAAAATTTCAAGTTAGAAAGAGTGCAGGCTGGAGGGCGTCCTTGGCTTCTATCAGTTCGTTCGAGAGCCGTCATGGAAGAGTATTTTGAGCAGATTTTTTAATTTGGGAAATGAGGGGATCGTTCTGATGTGGGGGTGGAGTTCCAGATTTTGGGGGCATTTCCGGCAAACGATTTTGTCAGGGTTGTAGCTGCTGAGGTTTCCGGCCTTTTTGAGTTTGGCAGCCAGGTATTTCGGTGTGCCTGTGTGCAGGGCTTTGTGGGTGAGGCAGGCTGTTATGAAGCTGGCTGTCAATTCAATTGAGAGCCATTTGAGTGCAGGGGAGATGTGATCAAATGTATTAGTACCAGTGACCATTCTAGCTGCTGCATTCAAGGTTGTTTTCAGGGGGGCAAGGTGAGATTTTGATGTCCCAGTCAGGGCAGCAATCCCCTAATCGATTCTAGAGAGCACTAGTGCATGGGTGGCTTGTTGAAGGTCTTTTTTTATTTTATACATTAATTTCAGATTGAGGAAGGCACTTTTTGCGGATCTTGCAATGTTTTTTCATGTTCAGTTTCGGGTCTAAAGTGAAACCTAGAGATTTTACTGAAGCCGCCAGGATGAGGTATCGATTGAGGGCATCAATGGCTTTGAGCCATTCCGCGATTTGTTTTGTTTTCGTCTTTGTTGGAGATGAGGAGTATATCAGATTTCTCTTGATTAGGTTTTAGGTGATTGTTTGAGAGCCAGTCTTGTACCTCCCTGAGCATGGCGTTGACTATCTGGATGTCAGCAATGGAGGAGGTTTCCAGATAGAGTTGTGTGTCGTCCACATATAGGTGGAAAGGGATGTTGGATTTCCTGAGTAGAGTGGTAAGGGGTTCGATGTATATGTTGCAAAGCTGAGGGGAGAGCACCGATCCTTGTGGAAAACCCGTTGACGGGGTGGAGGTCGGACTCAAAGTTTTTAATTTTTATTCTTTGTGAGCGGTTGTGGAGAAAGGAAGAGAACCAGTGGAGGATTGTCTTTTCAAGACCTGCCATTTCTTGAAGAGTCTTGATGAGCAGTTTGTGATTGACTGTAGCGAATGCAGCAGATAGGTCTAGGAGGATTAGAAGGCAGCATTGGTCAGAGTCCAGTGATTTGTGAAGATCATCTATGACATTAAGGATTGCTTCTACCAGAGTCTTAGGGGCAGAGGTTGGAAGGAAGGGGAATATTCTGCGTAGAAGGCGCATGTTATAATAGCATACTCCAGATGTGGCCAAGATGTGCTCTTTCATAGTGAGAGCCTGTTCAAATTTCATGCCCAGGTTTTCTACTGCTTGTTTAGGCACTGGAGTGATGCCCAGTTGGTGAGGACACAATCGTTTGTCCAAATGGAGCTGCAAAAGAGGGGTCAAAGAGAGCACATTCCTAAAGCACACGTATACAAAAAAGACTAATAAGTCTCATTATAGTTCGAAAACACTTAAGCTGTACATATCCTGTAGTACATGGCATTTTGATTTGGTAACTACAGACAACTCATTCAAGTGATCTCATTGGATCTTATTCACTTTGGATCCCCCCATTCGTTTGTTAGTTCCATATTGCTATGATCTTTGATTCTTACATCATTTGCCATCGTATATTTACGAGGTTTGATGCACTGTGACAGTCTCATCTGTATAGCCTTGAAAAAGTCATAGTACTGATCAAAAGTACTGACGAAACACGTGTCGGCTGTTTCTTGTTTACTCTACTTTTATGGATCTTCAAATTAAGAGAATGAAAATATGAACTTTCCTGCTTTTTTGTCTTATCCGAATGTTAATACTACAGGATATGTACAGCTTAAGTGTTGTCGAACTATAATGAGACTTATTAGTCTTTTTTGTATACTTGTGCTTTAGGAATGTGCTCTCTTTGACCCCTCTTTTGCAGCTACATAAAGGCCAATCTTTGATTGTCAGTAGTCTCTCTTGGTAGTGGGGGACCGTGGTCTATGTAGCACTCCGTCTTCAAAAACGAAAGATTGTACTATTAATCCAGTACTGTTGTTCATTCTACAATAATTTGTGTATGTGCGTTTTTTTCCATTTTTGGAAACACCACTAGCGATCTTCTGTTCCTTCGTTTGTCCAAATGGAGGCTGCTTTCCCAAACAGCATAATCTCTGTCTTGTCTGTATTCAATTGGAGATAATTCCTGTTTATGCACTCAGAGATGGCCTACATACCCAGGGTTTTTGGCCACTATCAAGTCCTGGTCGAAAGTAAATATCAGCTGGGTGTCGTCCGCTTATGAGATTATTTCAAAGCCGAAACACTCAGCAATTCTGGCAGGGGGAGCCATATATATGAAACAGAGTGGAACTCAGGCAGGAAGCGGGCGGGACACCCTTGTCCAGGATAGTCTATCAGGAAAAATATGGGTCCAAGAAATGCTGGAGCCATATAAAGCAAGTCCCTGAATGCCGATCTCTTGCAGCCTATCCAACACCCTTTTATGAGAGACTGTGTCAGAGGCTGCTGAGAGATCTAACAGCACAAGCATTACTGAGTTACCTGCGTCCAGCCACCTGCGCAGGGAATCGGTCATGGCCAAGAGCGACATTTCCGTGCTATGGCCAGGTCAAAAGCCAGATTGGGAGAACGCTAAGATGTGATTGGTTTCAAGGAAGGTAACTAGTTGTTTGTTAATTAGTTTTTCCAGCAGTTTACCTAGAAGAGGTAGCAAGGATTTGGGTCGGTAGTTGGAGGGAGAATGTTGGTCAAGGGAGGGTTTCTTTAGGATAGGACGGACACAAGCCGTCTTCCACTCAGATGGAATGAAGCCAGTTTTCACTGAACAGTTAAAGATCTATAGGACCATTGGAGCGAGATAGTTGGCCAATAGAGCCATTATTTTGGGCAAACAGATGCCCTGAGGGGAATTGGATTTAGCTGTCATCAGGGATCTACAGATTGCCTCCAGGGTGAAGGGGTAAAGCGGTCCATGGAGTAGGACGGCTCCTTAGACTAGCCCCGCTTGGGGCTAATGGTCTCAGCTCCAGGGAAGGAGGGGAGATCGAGTTTTGCGTAAATGAGAGGTTTGCTCCTGGAGAAAATTGGCCAGTGAGACACAGAATTCCTGGGATAAAGGGCCGGCCTGGGGACAGGGGGATAAATAATGGACAATGTTAAAATTAACTTTCCCGGGAGTTACCAGCCTGTTCAATTTGATTAATGATGGAGTCACGCTTTGCAAGTTTGATATTATGATAATAGCAGGGCAGGGCTTGTTTATAAAGATATATTTATCTTGAGGCAATTTGCTTCTATGCCAGCGTCTCTAGTTTTACACCTTGAGTTTTCTCGTCTTAGCTCGGAGGAGAACCCGGAGCCGGATGGTTGGTGTTTGGAGAGCAGTTGGTATAGGGGACTGTTGCATCCAGGGCTTTAATAAGAGCGACGTTGAAGGACTCCAATAGGTTGGTGACCTGTAAAATGTTTTGCAGCCGATTTGGGTGGAAAGTTTCCCTAAAGGCATGCAGGGTGAGTCGATGCCATGGTCTAAAGGCATGTGGTACTGGTCTGCTATTACTCTTGGAGATATGAGGAAGCGGAGACAATGTGAAAAATGATTCTTGTTTGCATTTGCAGCAGGACTGTGAAGAGGAAGACCTGGACTCCGATTATTGATTACCAGTAATCAGTGCTTAAGATGGTGAGATGAAAGTACATTTCCTACTGACTGCAACATACTACAATTACATTAGAAATAAGATGATATTGATAGCTAGGTTTTAGCGGGCGATGAAAGAACAAGGAATGAAGCGCAAGATAAGCACATCAGTATATTTTATAAGCACAAATTATTAAGGGTCAACAGCTAATAGATAAACTGTCTCTCCAAAAAATTACCTTCTCCCAACTGTCAGCTCTCGCTCTTCACTCTAGAACTCTCTTGCCTCACACCAGACAAACATTGTAGAATGTCCAGAGCGAGCCAACAAGACAAATTATAGGTACAGGCAGACAAGATTTTTGATGGCAAGATTCCGATCTATTAGATCTTCTACTGTGCCACTGTGGCTCTAAAGCTCTTTGGCTTATGTGTTTTATCTCTGCAAAATATTTTGTTAAGCTACTGACTATTTCAAATTGGCTGTCCAATTATTCTGCCCTTTGTATTTTTTTTATCAATATTTTTTACTCCAAATTATTTCCATTGATCATTTGCCAATAAAATTAAGCTGTCTTGTTTATATTGTTCTGTTTGTTCCATTTCACTAACCTCCCCACTTCCAGTATAAGAACTGCTGTTTTGATGACTATACCTTTCACAGTGTAAACATTTCATATAAAAAATTGCTTCACATAGTCAAAGGATTTTAAAAGAGGAAAATTATTTCAAAGCAACACTTCTTATGCAGCGTACTCCTCAATCAAGGGGGATTTTCAAAACAAGTTTCGTACATAGAAGAGAGCCCTGGGCTCTCTATGGATGTAATGTCGGACAGTAGAGGAGCATGATATTAGTACAATCCAAGTCTATGTAAGAAAATTGCATTAAAAAACAACAGCTGCTTTCATAAATGTCAGGGAAAGAACAATAATTCAGCGCGCGGGTTCATATGCTGGGCAGGTGCCACAGTGAATTTCCTGCACTGAATTCACTTGTGACCCTATAAGTCTTCTTATTTCCTTATCTGTACATCAGATGGAAAACTGCACACACAAACAAAGGCTGGCAATGACATTTATCCAAATCTCCTCTTGGAAGTTGGAGCTGCTAGACATCCGAGGGATATGGGGGAAGGGGGTGCAAGTAGAATCAGGCAGCGATAATTCGGCAGTATCTCCCACCCAGCACAAGCTGCTAATCTTCACAGCTTCTACATTCAATACCTCTAGAAAACATGAATGCCTTGCTCTAATACACTAGAAAACCCAAAACCACCACAAAGTCAGACAAAACCGAATACATTTTTTTAAAAAAAAGATGGCCAATGCGGTAGGTCAGAGAGGTTCACTATGAATGAGGCATGGAAGGGGGGAAAAGATCTACCATACAATGAGGTGTGGTTGAGTGTTTAAATATGGTGTGCATTTTATGTGTCTTGCACAATTGTGAATAAACACACTTCAATCTACATATATAAAAACGAAAGTATGTCCGTTTGTCCTTTATGTATTACTACACCATTCATCCGATCGGCATGAAACTTTGGGAAGTTGTTCAGTACACTCCCGCGGTGGTTTCTGGCAAAAAATAATAATTGTTAAATATCGGCCCCTCGGCCCCCGGCCCCCCAGGGCCCTCAATCTTTCAAATAATGAACGTTTACAGTTTCCGGTGCGACAAGCTTTTGCAATGACCATCAACAAAGCACAAGGACAATTGCTGCAAGTGTGTGGACTAGATTGGGAGAATCCGTGCTTCTAACATGGACAACTGTATGTGGCCAGCTCACGCGTCGGAAAACCTTCTGATTTATTCGTGTACGCACCAGACGGAAAAACAAAAAATACCGTGTATCCACAAGCACTCGAATAAATAAACAGAATTAAAACAAGACTTTAAAATGTTTTCTAAATTAAAATGAATAAGTTTCAATAAAAATTACACAATTTAAATTAAATGTTATCATAACAAGTTTCCTTAAATTTCCTTTCTTCTGAGATCCCAGCAACGCTCGACGGGTAAGCTAGTACCTACATATAAGGAGCGTGCACAATTGGACTACTTTATGCTTTATGTTAGATTCAGAGGAAAAGCTCAAAGAGGAGACATGGTTTACTGAACCATAAGTATTGCTCAGCTCATACAAATTTAAAAGTGAGAGGAGAGATAGAGTGGACTTAAGAAAAAGGTGAGGCATCAGAGGAGTATTCTCTTGCACACCAGAATCTCGCAAGGTGTGGCTCGTAGGTCTCTAGGTCCCAAACATCAAGGGATTATATGTCTCGGCTCCAGAGGCTCTTCATGTTTATGACGACAAAGTGATACATGTTCTTGCTGGAGACTACAAGAAAGGCATTGTTTAAATTTCTTTTTTTTAAGACTGAGCAAAACCCAAACGACTAAGAGAACTACAAATGAAGGAAGCGCCTAAAGATCTGGAGAGTGACCCCACATTAAAGTAATCAGTGGAATGGTTTCAATATGTACCAAAACTCCCCGAGGCTGGTCTCTCTGTTTTACCCAGCATCGGAAAAGTGGTAATGCAGGAAAGGAGAACCCTGAGAAATCGTCCATGCTGAGATATTTGGGCCTCATACTGGTGAGTAAATCACTCTGCGAGTGTAATTCACATTTTGGAATTACAAAACGTGAATTTCCATTCCTAAACTATTGATTTGCATACCTTAGGTCTATTTAGATAAACATAAGGCTTTGAGAATCTTTGAGCCCCAAGTAAGAAACTGAAATATAATTACAGACTTTAGACGTAATGCATGTTTCATGCAAACCTTTTACAGGAACGTTTGAGAACCTTAGTAGTGCATAACAAACTTAGGAGACATAATCACGACATGGAGAAGTTTTCAAAATATCAGACGTGCCAATCCAAGTACTTTCTTTATAAATATTGGCAGAAAAGAAATAGTTCTTAATGCCGAACAATCCCTTGATATGAGCTAGGAAAAAAAAAATACTGTTCTCAAAAACCAAACAACTACAAGGTCCTGCTGTTCATTTTGGAACCGCAGAAAACAATTACATGTTATGGTTAAGTGACCTGCATTGATCATCTTCCCATCAAAATTAAACAACAAGCATGCAGACTATTCTGTGAAACACATTCATGTGTACCTGTTCCTAGTTTGTGAGTGGACTAAAGATAGAAGGACCCACAGATGTTTGCAAAAACATAATGCACATCTCCCTTTAATTTTTACCTTTATAAATTAAGGTGATGATTTGAGCATTCTTAAGCTACAAAGTCAAAAATCGTTCAATAAGTTTTAGTATTCTGTCTTAGAAAAACAATTAGTATTCTGTTTTAGAAAAACAATTGGGAAGGTAACGTTTGTAAAAGAAAAAAATGCCGGTGAAGCTATTTGTACATAAAACAAAAGATATGTTACCTGTTCAAAAACATTTTGCAATGTAATAAACAAAAGTCCCTCTATCATTAACAGGACTGCTTGGCGCTTTGTATGGTTTGTATTTTGATAGTGCCTCCTTTACTTTTTTAACCTGAAAGTGGTCCTTCAACCAACTCATTTGTTGTCTCAAAGCCAAATTAAAACCAATGGCTTGGCTCAGCTCTCGATTTTCTTGCTCGCCCACCTGCAAATTTGGAACAGTGAGGGTCGAGATATCCTGCTTCATTATTTGCGGTCAGTGTTACTATATTAAACTATACAGCATTATTGACAAATTATTTTACACAAATAATACATAAATACCTATGCTTTCTTTAGATCAAGTGATGAGGACATGCTTTTGAAAAACTTGACAAGAAGGGCGGAAACATTTATAACTGATTAGAGTGAAATATTGATATAATTTGAGTTTCTGAATAAATTATCTTTGCTAACAGGAAGGAAACCAATCCTCACTTTTCACAGAATATTTTTGGAACTGCTAATTTGACCAACGTGCTATACAGCTCAAACACAAGTATGGTGATTCTTAAATGGAAAAGAAGAGACAAAGTCCATGAATCACCTTAGTCACATTTATAAAAAATATCTCTATTTACAAACGCAAAAGATGATCAGCCAAATTTAGTCCATCATTGGTAATGTACAAATAAAGTTGCAGAGATTGATAATCAGGACTCCACATCCTCTGTTTCTGCATCTGGCTCTTCTTCTGAAGCTTCGGAGTCATGTTGTTGTTGTTTCTTCCACAATTTTGCCATGGCAAGCAACTTGAGATTCGGTTGATTGGCAGCATCTTCGGGAAAGATGTAATCATAGTACTCCTCCCAACCAGCATCCGACTGTAAATAGTATTTAAAAAAAGGCAGTCTTTAATACACAGGAACACATTCTCATAGTAAAACAGACAGAAGTTCGAGTGGTTATAACCCATCAAAAGGAAGAAAAATGGAATGTACAGTAAAACCCACACATTAGTATCACTTGCTAAATCTTTCTTTAATATGCTTACATTTGCTATAATTAGTGCAAGTATAGAAACTGTTTTGTCAGCATATGTATGCCTTTAACACATGCATGGAATTTAGACTACTGAATGTTAACAAAAAGGTTGCTCCATAGGGCAAGTTGTACGTAGGCCAAATAATTTTTCCTAAAGCTTACAGTGTTTAACCTGGACCCTTGCCTAAATTAGAGATGTAAGTAAATACCAAATCACCTGATGGATTTTATGACTGCATACTACAAGACCTAAAGAGTCTCTGACACTGAATTAAAAGTGTGAAATGCATTTTTCTGTTATTAGGCAGACAATGCATCGTACATTTTGGAAGAAGAAATAGTTGAACAAGTTACTTACCTTTGGGAACGCTCCTGCGGGGGATACTCTAACTGAAGGGTTCTCACTTTAGAAAATCCTCCTTTGGATATGGAGAATTTCCCAGCAATGCTCCCACGCACCAACAGATGGTGCTGTGTGGCTCTGCGCCAACTCCACTTCGCCCAGGAAGCAGCATATAAACTCAACCCCTGCCAGCTGACATCAGTTTCCCTTTCTGTGCCCTCAGACGTGGAATGTATTTTTTTGGTCACAATGTGCAGATCATTAACTTGGGATCCTTTTAGAGATTAAAAAAAATCCCCTCCACAGAAAGGGTAGGTTGTAGAGGAAATAGTACTCTGTGGTAGGATACAGTATCCCCCAGAAAAAGCATTATCAAAGGGAAGTAACTTCTGATGTATAGTGCCACCTGCAGATTCCTCACATTAGAATAGATACCAAAGCAGTACCTACCAAAGGCGGAGGGTCTATGCGGTGGACTCATACTAAAAAAAGACTTCCACGGCCGCCCCTTATCGCCCATGCTTTTTGCGCTATGCATAAAGCCCCCTGTGGCGCGTATTAGGGCCAACCCGGAGATCGACGGAATTAAATTCGGACCAGATAATCATAAGATATCTGTAAAGATCCAATTTCCAGTCAATTTGATGAAGATCAAATAGCTTTATTTGAGAATCAAGGCAGATACCTCCAGCATAGCTTCACAGCTCAAAGATCAACTCCTACAATCAAAAGCTAACATTCTATCCTAGCAACATAGCTAACATTCTAATGATGACATGTAGATGCACTCAACTCTACACATCTCCCTACTTAACCTCATAGATGCTATTAAACATTCCTCCCCAGTGCTGCGCTGTCCATTGGAACTAGTGCTGAATGGACGTCCAATGGTCGTGCGCAGCACTGGGGAGGTAGTGCTGCCGTCGGCCAATGCACCGAGGCAGCACTTAAGGGGTTAACATCCACTAAATAAATTATAATTTTTTTTCCATATACATCATATTTAAGGAATATAATACATTTCCATTTTTTATATTCAAAAGACATCAATCTTCAGAAACATGAACCGGAGCACGGCATTTGCATATGTTTCCCGTACTCCAAGCTGATCCATCGGATAGGATAACCACATTTCTTTTTATAGACTTCACTTGAATCGGTGCAGAAAATTTGCTGTCACCCTTTGTAGTTACACCACCACGTTTTATGGTCACCCAATCACCAATCTCAAATTTAATATCTTTCACACTCTTCCTATCATTATAATATCTAGAAGATTCAGCTTGCATTTTAAC
This sequence comes from Lissotriton vulgaris, assembly GCF_964263255.1. Classification (NCBI taxonomy): domain Eukaryota; kingdom Metazoa; phylum Chordata; class Amphibia; order Caudata; family Salamandridae; genus Lissotriton; species Lissotriton vulgaris. Next base: position 118,837 of record NW_028241558.1, read on the forward strand.
TACTTTATCTTCCACAGCAGTTCTGTCCACCCACACAAAATCGTTCACTTTCAACCAAACAGGAACCTCTTTGACACCAGGTTCACGTCCCTTTAAAGATATAAATGGAGAAACCCCTGTTATTGAATGCGGCGTAATCCTGTAAGACCACACCAATTTTTTTAATTCTTCACGCCAAGACAATCCATTAGACAGGGACAACTGAATATTATCCATAATCAATTGGTTAGCTTGTGATCTAAATAGAGCAACCCTCTCATGTATGATCTCAAATTTAGAAAGAAATTCCTGCATTTCTTTCGACACCAATTGCACACCATTATCTGACACGAGTATCTTGGGTATCACTTCATTCATAAACACCCTTTCCATAAAATCAACAACTCTTTGAGTATTTATAAATTCTGTGCTTTCCACCACAAACCATTTGGAATGGTAGTCAACAATGACCATCAAAAACTTGCTACAAGTACCAAGCTTGACAATTGGCCCAAGAAAATCAATTGCCACTCTTTCCCATGGCCGTTTGGGAAATGTTGTAGACACCAATGATCGCTGCCTTACAACTTTAGTTTTATCCGTTTGAGCACAAGCGTAACATTCTCTTACTGCATCCTCAATATCTCTATCCATTCCAGGCCACCAATATGATTGTCGGACCCTACTCTTAGTCATATTCCTGCCTAAGTGTCCCTCGTGAGCAATATTTATAATTTTCCCTCTCAGACTTTCTGGTGGTACAAATTGATATCTCCTCAACAGTCTTCCTTCACTTACACTCAGTTCAGCCTCAAAATGGTAGAAACTTCTGAATCTTACATCTTCAATAATGTGTTGATGCCACCCATGAGAAACACAAGTAATCACTTGCAAAAGTTCATCTTTTTTTTTTGTAAATAGATTTTATTGTTATTTGCAAACAAGAAGAGCATCATATACAATAACACATCGGGTCGGTTGGCCGACATATCACATAGCATTAAATGATACTCTGAACCCGCAAGAACAAACCTAAGCCCCCCCCTCCTCCCGTACCCCCCACCCCTTGTCAGTGCGCCTGTGACTAATACATAAGAAACTCAGCATAAATGGGTACCCTCTTTAAATCGTAAATTCTCCATAATAGGTGATGCAAAGGGGACTTTTCCTCAAGATAAGCCCATTGTGAAAACCTCCGCCTCTCTGTCCTGCTCTAGGTGTGGCTTCGGTTGTCTATGTAACCCTAATCCGCATCCTCCTCTCTCTCACTTGAATCTTCCGCAGGGGTCTGGAGCGCTGTCACCAATGCCTCCCAAGCTCTAGCTACTGCTAGGGATTTATCATTATCTAATCGCCTAGCCTGCTGTAGTCGGAGCGTTCCCTCAGTTTGTGCCCAGCGCAGTAGATTCGCCTTCCACCTCAGATAGCTAGGGCCTACGTTCGATTTCCAGTGCATGGTGAGTTCTCTCTTGGCCAGTATCAAACCCAGGTCGTAAAATTTACTAGTAACCTTCGTCCGGGGGGTATGTCGGAACCATAACAATAGGCAGGTTCCCATGTCCGCCTCTATCTGACGGCCTGTTACAGCATTCAAACAGGCTACCACTGCTGTCCAGTAGTTTGCTAAGCTTGCACACGACCAAAACATGTGGGAGAAATCAGCACCATCAACTCTACATCTTGGGCACTGTGATGTGGCGCCGTTGAAATATTGGGAGATCTTAACCGGAGTTAAGTAAGCCCGATGTAACGTAAAAAACTGAACTAATTGAAATCTAACGTTCCGGGTACCCTTCCAGGCACGTCGAATCAACTGAAGCCATGTCGTCTCAGGAATGGGTTTTCCGATATCTGCTTCCAATTTACTTCGCAAACCCTCCAGAGGTAACAAAGCTTCTGTCGATAGCCTCCTGTAGAGGCATGTCACCGATTTGAAAGCACCAGCCGCCATAACCACGTATTGGGAGCCCAGAGAAGTCGGAGGTTCCCCCAACCTCATAAACCACACCTTCCTCCCCCCGCTCCAGATCTGTAATCACATTCTCATACTATACCACAATGGGAGGGGTACAGGGGTCACTCGTCCAAAAGGCCATCCGCAGTCCTCGGTGTGACATGAGGTAGTGCTTGGTCACTGCCCCTGAACCCTCCGATGTCGCATCACCCGATCCCCTTCGGGAACCAGAATCCACTGCAGAAGTAGAGGTCACCACCCTGGAGATAGTGGAAACCGCCCTCAGGGCCTCCTTGTGTTCCAGTTCAGTCTGTGACTCAGAGGGCATCCGCGCCGGTTGTCTCCTGTTCAGTCGGCTCCGCCTAGGTTTTGTTGCAGGGTTCTGCAGCTCTTCATTGGCCATGTGAGCATACTTGTAAGACTCCAACCAGTTCCACACTTCCTCAGGAATATTATAGAAGGAGGATTTGCCATCTAACATTATCCGTAGGAGGGCTGGACACAAGAGAGAGTATCGGATACCCTCCTCTCGAAGAGCCTTCTTTACAGCTAAAAAGGAGGAGCGGTGGCGCTGAACCTCACAAGAATATTCGGGGTAGATGGAAGAGCGTGCATTGTCCACTTGGTAGGGCCCCTTCGCTTTCGCTCGCTGCAGGATCAGGTCTCTATCCTTGTAGTGTAGAAGGCGCGCTACAACTGGTCAAGGAGGTCGCCCAGGCGCTGGGGGATGGGCCGGGACCCGGTGAGCCCGTTCTAGCATATAAAATTGAGTCAGCCCCTCAGGAGCAACCCTCACGCAGCCAGGTTTCCAGGTAGTTCACCATATCAATCCCTTCAACTTATTCTGGCAAACCTACCACACGTATATTGTTGTTACGCCGATTGCGGCCTTCCGCGTCCTCGCCCCTTTTTTCCAGGAGCTGTATTCTCATCTGCAGGTCTCCCAGGGTGGCATCTGTCGCCTTTTGAGCTGGTGCCAGCGAATGCAGCGTAGCTTCGGCTTGAGTGACACGGTCTACCAACTTCCCGTGGTCTGCCCGCAAGAGTCCCAATCCCGTGGACACCTAAGCGATGTCATGGTGTAAGGCCTCCCTCGTGTTGGCGATGGCCTTCATGATCTGCTCCTCTGGCGCTGCTGTAGTCCCGTTGTGGGGTCTCCAGACAGGCCCAGGTCTCGGTCTCCGGGTAGGTCCGCCGCAGGGTCAGTGGGCATCGAGCCCGGTTTCGGGCGCAGTTTCCCCATCGTGCCGGCGCTCATTCAATGTACCGCCCCAGGACCACTCCAGGCTCCAGAGGACCCGCAGAGTCCCCAGAAGCGGAATCAGAGGCGACCAAGCTGTGTCGGTGGCAGTGACAGACTCAGTCCCTCATCTGTGCCACAATTCGGATCTGATCGCGAGCTACAGCCAATCCTCCAGCTGCGCAGGAGGGCCCGCTCTATCTCGTCGGGGTCCCAGCACACACAGCACCAATGTCTGCCTAGTCGTAGAGTTCCAGAGCTCTCCTCCTGTTGATATTGCCCCCGGCCAAAGAGGCGGAGCTCCGCCAGCACCCCCGGGTCCCCTGCCGCTAGTACGCAGTACGTCGAGAGCTGCCAACAAATCGCCCAACTCTTCAACTGGAGTCACAGGGGGCAGCACTTGGGCAGTGGGGTGAAATGTGTGATTCTCGCACCCGGTGCCCGCCGGCACCCCGGTTCAGCAGGCAGGGCCGCTTCCAACCGGGCAGTTAATCAGCTTCGCCAGGTAGACCCCGCGATTGCCCAGTCAGGGCTTAGGCCAAATGCTCCAGCTTTTGTATGTGCTCAGTGCTGCCCCACAAAGGCAGCAGCGGGGGCCCCCTGCGGCGCAGCTGGTCCTCTCCACTACTCCGCTCGCTCAGGGCATATAACTGGACGGGCTGCTGGAGGTGTCCACGACCGCCGGGGCCCAGCAGGCCACACCGTCAGCCTCACCTCAAGGCCCGAGCGTCACAGGGATGCAGTGCCCCTTCTGCCCACCGAGGCCACAGCAGGGCACCGCTGGACTCTCTGATCACCCCAAGACCTCCCGCATCGCCGGTATCTTAATTTCATGTAGTCCGCTGGTACACCGGCTCCCGCCGTGGGTTGTGGCCGGCCTGCACGCACTCCAGCCCGGATAGCTCCGCACTTGAGGCCGGGGATGAGCCCGGTTGTGTAGGCCGCAAAAGATGGCCTGCGCCGGACTAGCGAACTCCACGGAAGTGCAGCGTTCTGCAGCTGCAGGTCGCTACTCGCCACGCCAGGCGGGACAGCAGTGCAAAGGTGTGCAGGATAAATCTGGAGGTGGGCACGGAGCTTCGTGCTCACGAATCCATTCCTGTTGATGGTCAAGCCACGCCCCGTAAAAGTTCATCATTTGACATTGCCTTTGTCCATTCCTCCATTCCTCTTTGCTAAAAGCATATTCAACTGCTTTAACATCATGTACTGCATCAATCATGTCGTCCATATTATTTTCCACACCCTCAACTGGCATTCTAGATAAATAGTCTGCTACTACATTGCTGAGACCCTTAACATATTCAACAACAAAATTGAAATCAAGTATGGACAAGATCCACCATGAAATACTAGGGGTAACATTTTCTTCTAATCCTCTGCCTCCTTTGAAAAAATGAACAAACTGTTTATGATCAGTTCGCACATGAAAAGGAAGACCCCATACAAAGTACTTAAAGTGCCTAATCCCCCAACAACATGCTAAGAGGACCGAGTGTTTCTTTCGGCGCCCATATTGGATTTTCTTCGAAGCAAGCTCTACCTTCCTTGAAAAGAGGACCAAGTGTTTCTTTTGGCGTCCATATTGGATTTTCTTCGAAGTAAGCCCTATTACCCTTGAAAAGAGGACCGAGTGTTTCTTTCGGCGGCCATTTTAGGGGATTGGGCGGATTTTCATTAGAAAAACATTACTTTACAATACTTTTTATCAAAATACGATCGCAACTTTAGAAAACTGCATCTATCTTGAGGAATATTTGAATTTGAAGAAAAGAGGAGAACAGTTTTCTATAGTTTGAAAGTATGAACTGGAAAAGACTACAACAGTTTAGAAGTCTTTGGAACTATAAATAGAAGACATCAAATAATCGGGTTGGTTATATTAAACTATTGTTTTATCTTCTTATATTAACTTATTGTTTTGATTTGTTGTTTTCTTAACCAACACGTTCCTTCCAGGTACATTGTATTATATATATTCTAATCCTTTTTTATTATTATTATGGGTGATCAATCCATGTCTGCTTCTCCAGGTTTCCTTCCTACTCCAGGTGATCCGGCGATCCCTTGGAAAGATTGGAAAAAAATATTTTTGACTTACATTTTGGCTACTGGGGCAGATATGGACCCATAAGAAAACAAGCTATCTTTTCAAGGGAGGTAGAGCTTGCTTCGAAGAAAATCCAACATGGCCGCCAAAAGAAACACTCTGTCCTCTTTTCAAAGGAGGTAGGGCTTGCTTCGAAGAAAATCCAATATGTACGCAATCACCATATACCAGTTAGGAAGCAGTTCAAAGAATGCAGTCTTTAACACTCTTGATATTTCTCAGGCAAGCATGTAAATCCTTAAAGTTTCAGTATTAAAACATCCAGGTTCTATAGTAAAACATCAAGGTTTAATATTTAAAAAAATCTTCAGAAGTTTTAGTGAATATTAAGGAAAATAAACGTTTCCATTCCTTATTGGAGAATCCAGATTTTCCAATTTCAAATAAAACCTTGGAAAGTGTAGTAAATATTCTTTCTTCCAACAAATTTTACTCACAGTATATCCAAAGGAGGTAGGACACGATTTCAGCAGTTGTAGGTTCCAACTAAATCTCAACAGGTAGATAAATCTCCAATAAGTCCATAAATCCAGGGGTGAAGGTATCAATGTCTCTGCCCCCTGCGCAGACCACCTTGTCGCCAATGTAAAGATCCAATTTCCAGTCGATTTGATGATCAAATAGCTTTATTTGAGAATCAAGGCAGATACCTCCAGCACAGCTTCACAGCTCAAAGATCAGCTCCTATAATCAAAAGCTAACATTCTATCCCAGCAACATAGCTAACGTTCTAATGACGACATGCAGATGCACTCAACTCTAAACAATCCCTATTTGCGGGCGATGTCCTTCTACCCGTCTCGGAAATCCGTACTTCATTGTTCGTGATCCAGTCCGAGCTTACCACATTTGAGAAGGTGGCAGGCTTCAAAGTTAACCTTTCAAAATCCTTCTTACCTTAACGGTCCCTCGGGGGAGAAGACTGCAATAGCAGCTTCAAATCCATTTAAATGTGCCCATAAGGAAATCCCCTACCTGTGTATCAAAATCACACCAAACCCACTAGACTTATACAAAGCCAATTTCCCCCCTTGTTACGACAACTCAGGGCGGACTTCAAGAAGTGGGGCTCTGCATAAGTTAACTAGATAGGCAGAATAGACAGGGTATTGTTTGCGGACCGATGATGATAAAGTTAGTTTGGCATGGTCGTACCGAGTACTATCCACACCCTGAATTGCAGGTCGGTTTGCCCTGCCGGATTTTATCCTCTACTACAGGGCTGCCCAACTACGAGTCATTTCAGAGTGGTCCCTCAGGGCCTCGGACCGATACTGGCTCCACATGGACCAGAGGGTGGTGGGTATCTCATTTGGCAGCCAAAGCAGGATAGACCAAAAATTGCCTACCTTAGCACCCATTCGCCTACCAAGCTTCACACTTGGGATGAGGTTACAAAGCTTTATCCTTAACAACATTCCCATCCCTTACACCCCCATCCTTTTAAGCTTGGGCTTCACCCAGCCCATATAGAGGGTCCATTTCATAAATCGAAGGAGGGAAGCCGCCTGATGGTGTCACATATCTTTGTCTGAGGTGCACTACATACATTTGAGGGCTTTGTAGCAGCTTTTAAACTCCCAGTGACAGAAAAATACCACTACCTCCATTGCTGCTCCAACCCCAGATGCGACTCGCTGCGGCTCGAGACCTACTACCCATAGAGCGCTTTGTGCAATCTGGGGTCACGTCGAGGGGGTGCATATCATATCTCTATTACTTTTGCTTACATCTGGGTCCCTGCCGCCTCCAACATACATGGTATTTTGGGACACCATCCTAGAGACGCCCCTGACGGAGAAACAATGGGTTTGCTTTATAAAGATATTGGGACATTCAATAGATCCATGCATCTGCGAGATGCCCATTACAAACTAATGTATGACTGGTACCTATATCCTCAAAAGCTCCACACCCTCTTCCCAGATACTTCAGATAGGTGCTGGTGTGGCTGTGACAACCACTAGGTAATAGGAAAACCCCTGAAAGGATGGAGGTAGAGCAATAGGGGAAAATAAAGATATCAAAAAATCTAACTAGCTGCTCTACCTAGCTATTTATATGTTCAGTCGTTGATTATTTTTTTAATGCTGGCGTTGCTTTGGTCTGCTGGGTGATTTTCGCTATATCTGGTGGGATTGCCCTTCCATCCAACCCCTTTGGAGGGAAATCTTTGCCCAGATCCTTGGATACTTGGTTACCCAATTTCTGAGTCTCTGGAACATGTCCTCTTTGGAATGCGTGATCCCTGTCTGAAACACCAAACAGGAGGGGGTCAATGTTATAGGTACCACACCAGGTTACGAATTTGCCCCAGCACCGAGCGTAGATAGATTTCATGGAAGGGTGTTTGGCAGTGAGAATTAAAGTAATTGCTGCCGTTCAATATCCACGCATGGAGGTGTATGTTGAGGAGGATCGGGTGGAGGATCCAGCCCTGTTGCTGAGATAGGAGGCCCTCTCAAAGTGGTAACTTGATCGGAGGGCACCTTGGCCCCATTCGTTCTTGATCTTCTTCAAAACTCTGAGGAGGACAGGTAGTGGGGGGGAGGTGTACAGGAATCCCTTGTACCATTCAAACCAAAATGCATCTCCTAACTTGTGTTCTTGTAGAACATCCAATGTGCAAAGCTTTTGATATTGCTGGCATTCAACCACCTCCACCAGGAAAAGCCTTGAACGTCACTGTCTCCAGACAATTCAAAATGAATAGAAACCTCTGTGAGGGGATCAGGTGGAACTTCAGGTCGTTTATGGTGCACCCCAACAATATTTGAAGTTTTGTTGTTGTCCCGAGGTGGCGTACGGCTGACTGCCCGAGCCCACCTTCAGCAACCAGCTGCTGAGGTACAGGCTTATAGGCACTCCAAACCTCTGAAGTTGCACATCAACCCCTGCCAACACTTTTGAGAGCAAACAAGGAGCAGAAGTGAGGTGGTAGGGGAGCACAGCAAATTCAACTCGATTCTGGCCCACTCTGAATCACAGACAACACCTGTGAGACTGCAGAACAAGGGTATGAAAATACATGTCCTGCACATCCAAGGACACATCTAATCTCCAGAGTCCAGAGCAAGTATGATCTGAATCAGTGTGAGCATTAAGAATTTATCCTTCCGCAGGAAGATGTACAGGAATTGACGGTCAAGGAAAGGCCTGAGGCTCAGATCCTTTTTTGGCCTTGAGAATAAGAGGTGTACTTCCTGCAGCAGGCTCGACAGAGGCAAAATGTGTTCTGTTGCAGGAGGAATGTAGGGTGGGGAGGAAATGAAAGGTAGGGCATAGCCTTTATGAAAAATCTGCTAGACCAGTCTGTCGGACATGATAGATTGTCAATCTGGGACAAAGAACTGAATCCTGCCCACCACCAATCAGGTGTAAGCCGCTAAGCAGCTTCTTGCAAGTTGTAGCAGTAGAAGAGGAGTTGGCAGAGCTAAAGCTTCTGCTGGCCTGTGGGATGTCCACCAGTTCTACGTCCGCAGCCTTGAAATGACTGGCTGTCTACTGCATCAAACATTGGGAAGATTGTCACTGCTTAAAGGCTAGCAACCTTGAGTAGCCCCTAAATTTGTGGAACTGTTAGGTAAATTGCTTTATGGGAGTCAAAAACCTCAAGGAACATGCTGGGACTCTACTATCCTTACCCCATTCCAGTGCAGAGTCAGTCTTTTCCCTGAAAAGACGAGACCCATGAAAGGGCCTTTCCATCAGAAATGCCTGCACAACACCAGAAAATCTAGTTGACCTCATCCAGGCTTCTGCAGAGCGCAACACTAGTTCCTACTACCCTCCTGTAAAGAATCACTAAAATCATCTCTCAGTCAGACAGGGCCTTCAAAGAAACAATAATTTATATGTGTGATCAAACTGATTAATCCCATCCCAGTAAAAGTAATTGTGATTTTAACTTCGAAGGCCTTACAAAATTCTTGAAAGACTGTAGCTCACACAGTGACCAAAGGACAAACTTGGGGAATTTTACATCTTCGGGTGATCAGTATTCAGCAACTGGCACAGTGACCTGAGGTGCGGATTGTGTGTTTCTCTGTAGAGCCTTTAAAGATTTACGGATCAGAGCAGCTATGGTGTGATAGGAGCCATCCACTTCCACTTTCTCAGACATTCCAAGAAAAGAAACTTCTACTTTGTTTCCACAATATTGAATCTCGTGAGGGTACCCATTTTCGATACAATATATTTGCTTTTAATTTCAAGGCTGGTATTGTTACAAAACGAAAAGTGAGTTCTTGAACAGAACACTGATATAAGGAGGCTAGATTATAAATTAAACAAGGTGCAGTAAAACACTTTTTTATTTTCAATACAGAGTAGAAACGTCATGGAGACTTTATGAGTTTAATTAATGGAAACAAAACTCAAAACACACAGAACCATTGTTAATTTCTTGGGACCTTTATTTTCCAGAAGAAACTATTATTGATTTTCGGAAACTCTTATCTCTTAATTCAAGGGACTTATGTAAGAGTCTTTGGGAACCTAATCATGGTGTGAATATATTTTAAAAGAACAGAACAAATGAAGGATATGAAATAACATTTTGGTTTATGAATGTTCATTCATCTTTTGGCAATTTACATTCTTGTTTTCCCAAGATTAATTCAGGTATCCAGATGCTTTATGCTTCATTTATCCGAAAGTGGCAGGTTGTCAACAGACCCAGCCTATAGTCAAAAAGGAAGGGTTCCTTAAGCTAGTTTACATTTCATCTTTTCATTTTGTTGTTGTAGATCTCTTTCCCTGCAACTATTTTCTCATCCCTTACCCCAACCTGGCCGCGTCAGTACTCTGAAGCAAAAGCCAAATAGCCTTTTGATTGGTGGTCCCTGGTGGTGGAGCATAATGTCACTCCTGGGAGGGTGTGGGACCCTTGACACCTGCCAATGCATCCATGGTATAAAAGCTTGTGCAGATGACTGAGATGAGTTTATTTCACATTGTTCTTTCCGTCAAGGATTGCCTGAGCCAAAGATGCTGTAAGGTCCTCCAGGACTACCAGCAAGATCCTGCTAGCCATGTACGTTAGGGCAAGAGGATAGCGACCAAACAGACCACCTTTATGGAATGCAGCACCAGGCTGGCAAGCGAAAACATTTGCTTAACAAAAGCATCAATCCTTTTGAATTCTCGATCCGTGGGATTGGTCGGGACGAATTAGAATTCACCTTATGGATCAAAGTCTGCACAAGAATACTTTGCAGAGTACTGTGCTTGGTGAGAAAATCTGGATCACCGGGCGCAGGCCTACTTCTGGTCACATGCAGACTAACTGTTGGCCTTGCCCTGTGCTGGTCAGTCTTAGGCAGCCTGCCCAGTCAGTCAGTGTTTGTTTATTTTAATTTAATTCCTCTTCACTCTTTTTGGGTTCTTGCTATTCTGCGTTGGTTTCCAGCCACCCACTCCCTGCTGCCTGCCTCTCGCGGGACCTACATTAGGGAGGCTGCAGTGCGACCACATTGAGCAGGTCCTCACCAGCTACCCTCTCGCTACGGTCAGAGCCTCCTTCCTCTGTAGTGCTGCTACTGCCGCTCCTGCCCTGTGCTGGTTTGTCCTAGGCAGCCAGCTTTAGTTTATTTTAGTTTCTCCTAACTCTTTTTGGGTTCTTGCTATTCCTTGGTCGTTCTTCACAGTTTTCCAGCTACCTCCTTCCCGCATCCCCAATGCCCATTCCCCCTCCCAGGGCCTACTTAATGGAGGCCACAGCATGCGTCTGCTCCAGGAATCCTGGCCCTCGAGGCACCCGCAGATATTCCACCGCAGATGCTGACACAACTGCTGGTTCGCATCTCCTCGATCCACAGCAGGACAGTTCACCTGCCACCACTGCCTCTTAACCAGCAAAGTATGACCATCTGCCCTCACAGATATCCCCGTCCTTCCAGCGACCGAGACCATTCTGATGCCTCCCAATCAATGTCAGATCACTCTGCAAACATGCTACCGAAGTCTGGGACACCATATCCCCTGATGTAACCTTCATCTCAGAGACCTGGCCCATTACCTCCTCCACCCCCGCATCGCCACTGCAATGCCCAACTGCTACATGATGATACACTGGGACTGCAACAACAAACATGGAGATGGCATCACCATCATTCACAAAGATTCAAATGTTGCAAACTACACCGATCATGGAACACCTTAATTTCCAACTCCACACCGACAATAAAACAACCATCAAAGGCACTCTCGCCTACAGCCTCCCAGGACAAGACACCAGCCCTCTGCAACGCGGACAGAGACTTCATCACCCCACTCACCATCAAATCCAAGCCCTGCATCTTCCTCAGAGACCTCAACTTCTACCTGGACGAACCCACAGACATGAACTCTGTTAACCTCCTGGAACGAATGGACAACATCGTTCTCACCCAGCTGATTACAGACCCCACACACTGGAAGCTATCTTCATATCCAGCAACAGAGTCAAATACAGCCATGCAACAGAACTCCACTGGACCGACCTCTGCTTCATCCACTCAACATCACAGGATCACCCTGCACCATTCCAATCCTCCCAGCACCTCCTTCCACAGCTGGAGCAAATTGACACAGACCCAATGGTTGAAGCCCTCAACACCATCAAGCCGACGCCGCAATCAACCTGGAGAAAGCAGTTAAGAACTTCAACAACTGGATCACCAATGCCGGCAACTGAGTTGCCCACATCAAAGCAGCCAGAACCCACAGATCCACCTAACAAGCCAGCTGGTACACACACCGGAACTCAGCACAATGAAATGCAGCTGCAAACAACTGGAGAGAAGATGGTGCACCAGCACAGACAATACAGATAAAGCCACCTTCATGCCAGCCCTCAACAAGCACCACCAACGACTCCAAGACGCGAAAAAGGACGCCCTTGCAAACCGCATCGAGGCTAGCGTCAACCACACCAAGGAACTCTTCACCATCGTCAGAGTTCTCCTGCCCAACAAGCAACGAAAACATGATCCCTCCCTCACAGGACTTCTGCAACGTACCAGTGAATCACTTCCACACCTAGATATCGACCATCTACAGGAACTTCGAGCCCTAACCCACCGAACTCCTCAGCCTCCTCACTCCAACGGAAACCTCCCCCCGACCAACAGCTCACCGAATGGGAACAGATTACCACACCGAACACAACAGCTATCATGAACTCCATCCACTCTAGAGCACCCACCAACCCCTGCACCCACCGCCTCTTCAACCTACGAAGCAACAAGATGAGCTACCAACTCACTATCATCCTCAAAGCATCCATCGACACAGCCACCTTTTCCAAAGCATGGAAACATGCAGAAGTCAGACCTCTCTTCAAGAAACCCTCTGCAGACCCCAGTGAACACCAGAATTACCGCCCCATCTCACTGCTCCGGTTTCCCACCAAAGTCATGGAAAGGTCATCAACCAACAGCTCACCGAACACCTGGAAAAAAGCAACCCACTAGGCACCTCTCAATATGGTTTCTGCGCCAACCACAGCACTGAGACCACCACGGACATTTGCACCTTACTCTAAAGAGGAGAATCGGCGGCCTTGATCCTTTTTGACTTCTCCGCAGCCTTCGATACTGTATCAAACCGCACACTCAAGAGACTGCACAAGATGGGGATCAAGGGAGATGCACTCAGATGGTCATTTCTCAGGGGACATACGCTGAGAATCTGCCTACCTCCGTTCATCTTGGAACCAGCGAGTACCATCTGCTGCATCCGTCAAGGTTCTACCGTCAGCCTCAACCTCTTTAACACATACAGGACACCTTTAACCGACATCATCCGAACCTACGATATCAACATCAAATCCTACGTTGATGACACCCAGCTCATTCTCTCGCTCTCAGCAGACCCAACTACCACCAAGACCAACTTCCACAAGTGCATGAAGAATGTCGCACTTTGGATGAAGGACAACTGTCTAAAGCTAAACAAAGACAAGACCTAAGGGCTGATCTTTGTTAACCATGCCTTCCTCTGGAACAACACCTGGTGGCCCACGGCACTCGGACCCACAGCTAAAAACCCCACCCACAACCTCAGCATCATCCTGGATGGCAAACTCACCATGAAAAGACAGATTACACAGTCACCTGTCTGCTTCCACACTCTGCGCACACTCTGAAGAATCTTCAAACAGCTCAACATAAGCACGAGAAAAACAGTCACACAAACTCTAAGCACCAGCCTTCTGGACTACGGCAACGCATTGTACACAAGAACCACTACCAAATTCATGAGAAGGCTCCAGATGATATAGAACGCAGCTGCCAGATTAATCCTCACCCTGCCCAAACGGACCACATCACCCATCAACTGACGAACCTCCACTGGCTCCCAGTCCAGAAAAGATGTCAATTCAAACTACTGACACACACCTACAAAGCCCTCCATGATCAAGGACCACCATACATGAATGAGTGTCGGAGGAACTTTCACCAACCATCCACAAACCTCCACTCTGTCTCCCTCACACAGACACCTCACATCCGCAGTAGCCACAGCACAGGCCACTCCTTCTCTCACCCTCGCTGACAGGCTTCAGGAAGAGACTCAAGACCTGGCTTTTCAACTAAACCCAGCAAATGAGCACCTGGATACCCTCAAAGGTGATAGGCTGCACTCTACAAGTATGGATTGATTGATTGATCCAGGAGGGTGACAATGAATGGAGGCAAGGGTTCTTATGTCATTGGCCCGACTGCAGAATCTGTGTTAAAACATTTGTCTTAGATTCAATGGAGGGCAGCTCTAACTCTAGTACCTCAGCTGCCTTCTGAACTACAAAGCAAATGCACATTTTTCTGATCATAGCCGAGGTGTTGAATCAAGTTCGTTTTCAGGAGTGCTGTCAAGCCCACTGGGCAATGGCATGATCAGTATAATGAGGGGAATGCAAGCCATTCCCATCACCATCATCATCAGTGCTGTAGGGTGCAATGGATTAGAGTCAGAACAAAAATAAAATGGAGCATCTGTTGAACGTAGCGCCATAGTAAAGGCACCGAATTAGAATAAGGCTGCATCCCGCATTAGTAATTTCTTAGTATGACATCGGTCAATCTGAGGCTGAGGTTGGCACGGCATCTGGCACTATCTCCTCAATCTGCGCCAGTGGGCTGAATAGGGGTGATGGGGTCTGACGTGGATCTCTGGGCCAGCGTCAGGATAAGTCCGATATGGGCTTCATGCGGTCAGACCATGTCTGCGGCAAGGGCTTAGCAACCAGGGGAGTCCCCTGTGCTTCCGTGGAGCACTGCGGGGAGGGGGACTTCGGCCTGACCTCCGTTGACGAGGCAATATTGTTTGTAGTCAGAGCATAACACCTATCTGACTCAAGGATGTTGATATTTTTGGGGGGTTTCTTTTTGAGTTTTTGGGGGAGGGGGTTTGCCCAGATGGTGGATGGTGTAGTTTAGGCATAGGATATATACACACACTTGTTTCAGGCGCAATCTCACTTATGGCATGGCATCTGGCACCATCTCCTCAATCTGCACCAGTGGGCTGAATAGGGGTGATGGGGACTGATGTGGATCTCTGGGCCAGCTTCAGGATTATGTGGTCAGACAATGTCTGCGGCAAGGGCACAGCAACCAGGGGAGTCCCCTGTGCTTCTGTGGGGCACTCAGGAGTTCCAAAGGGAGCTGGAAAGGGCACTAAAGAATTGCAGCATGGCTTCTGTGGAGGCCTCAACTTACTGTGGAGGTCAATGATGACCGGGGAAACTGTGGGTGTGTTGAGACCAGCTGGGGTAATTGGTTCTGTGGCTGGTGTCAGAGGGAGTGAAGTTCAAATATGGACACCCTAGCACCTCTTCTTCAGAATTAGTGTAGGAAAGTACTCCTTTTTGACATAGTCACCCCCACTTTTTGCCTGGTACATGATGTGATTTCGATCGGAAGCACCCTGGATTCCTGCTAATCAGGTCCCCCGTGCCAGAGCTCTTTTCCAAAACCGTACAATTGTTCCCTGAATTGGCAATACCTTTAGTACCCTCCATAACACCCTATTATATGTTGACCCTAGTTAATGGTACCCCAGGTACCTAGGACAAGAGGTACTAAAGAGGGTTCCCCCAAGGGCTGCAGCACGAATTGTGCCACCCTAAAGGACCCCTCGCCACACTCATGCAGGGCTGTTATCACAGGCTGAGTGTTTTGGTGCACACCAAACTGAAAACACGACCTGACAAACACGCCTGTGTGTCAGGCCCTTTAGCACTGCATGCAGTACTTGTAAGTCAGCCCTACAGCAAGCCTTATAGCCCTAAGGCAGGGTGTTTGGTATTACATGTGAGGGCATACCTGCATGAGCAGATATGCCCCTGTGTTGGTCAGTTTCATTACTTCCAGTGCAAGTGGACAGGGAAGCCATTCTAGAACATGTCCTGAACACTGGTAAAAACAAACTCCCCAGCTAGATGATGGCTTTACTGAAAATAGGGCTGTTTGGCATCAAACATCTTATATTGATAAGCCCACATTGATTCCAATACATGCACAGAGGTGCCCCCTGAAAACCTACAAGCCTCTGGTGTGCTCGCTGACTGGTTTCTGCCAACCTGCCACCTGAGACACTGTTCTGACATTCTAGAGTGAAAGCCTTTTGCGCTCAGGAGACAGAGCATAAAAGCCTGTCCAGGAAGAGGGTGTCCCACCCCTTCCAACAGGATGACCTTTTGATTAGCCTTCTTAGGCCGGCAACCTTCAATGAGCTGCCGCCTTTGAAATGCAAATCTGGCTCTCTTCACAGGAGAGAAAGCTGACCCCCTTAGTCCAGAGTCCACTTGGCACCTGAACAGGAGGGAAAATTAACTATTCAGGTAGGCATGCCACCCCCAGGTTAGTACCCCCCTAAAGTGAGCTAAACTGAGGTGGACAATTTTATTTTTCAGCAGCCATCTTTCTGATGGCATACTTAGGTTATTCTGGGACAGGGTTATGCCCACATCCAACAGGAAGTGGTCATATAGGGGGCATAGTGACCACAAGGGTCATTAGCCCATTGGCTACTACCCTACAATCACCTAACACCTCTAAATTCAGTATTTAGAGGAGCCCCTGGCACCAAAAGAAGAGATCCTGATGACCTGAAGAAAGAGGATGGACAAGAAGAGTCACACAGAAATAAAAGAAGACCTAGCAATTAACTTGGCACCAACCCTGCCGACCTGCTTGCTGACTTCGCCTATTGTACCAAAAGTCGACTTATCCTGCACCTGCGGAGTTCCCAAAACCCAGGAGACCAGCCAGCCTTTGCCCAGGACCCAAGACCTCCTAAGGGACAGCTAAACTTAACCCTGCATCCTGCAGACAGCAAAAGAAAGACCAAGAGGACTCCAGCTCTGCCAAAACCCGACACCGCCAAGCACCACTGCACCCGAGCCCCCCAGCCTGTATTGAAGTGGGCCAATGGTGTCAGTGTGGTCCCCAAGCCCTCAAGTTATGGAGCCAATGTGGAGTGACTCCTCGTGAACTTCCCAATGTCGCCTGCGGCCTCTGTTGGAAGCCCTCTCAACCACAAGTGTTTTGCCGTATGAAGAAACCCAACACCCCAAAGAACCTCTGCAGCCGGATGCCTTGTCCAGAGGAAAGAGGGCCAAAGATGTCCCAATGTCCCCCAACATCACAAAAACTAAAGCCACTCAATGGTTTCACTGGACTGGCCTCTCAGTCCCCTCCTGCAGCCACTTCATGACCAGACCGATTCCCATTGGTTTGCAATGCACACAAGACGCTGTTAGCACCACTGCATCTTGACGCCCTAGTGCTGCTGTAGGTGACCTGTTGGCGCTGCCTTGGACCTTGTCCTGTACTTACCTTTGGCCCAAGACACTGGTCCCGTAAGTGACCGACAAGAACTGGTAAACCGCATATGATTTTCCTCCAATAGGATAACACTACAGAACTTAGAAATTGCACTGTGTAGACTTTTTGAACTTCAAAGGATTCATATTTAAAAACATACCTACCTACACAATTTTCTTCTGATGCCTAAACATATATAAAGATACTTGCAATTTTTATAAATTGGTGTGGATCTCCTTCTTGAGTTGTGCATCTCATTTATTAACCACTGTGTATTTTCAGATGCCCTGCTCTCCTCTGTGTGAAGCCAAAGGCAGCTCAATCACACTATCCCCTAACAAAGCACTTTGGGATTGCCATAGCAAGCCCCTGTCCACTCATAAGGGATCCCCTGGGCTCTTTACAGGATAAATCTACTTTTTATATATCATATAAAGAGCCAGTTTCCTACAATCAGGGTGGTGGGATGGGCTCCAGCCCCACTTTGTGTTTTTTATACTTCTGCTTGGATTTACTCAAAGATTTCAAGCGTAAAGTGGAGCAGTTGCTAGTCTAGTCCTGGACTGGATCCAAGCCTGTGACATCAAGTTTGAGCAGGATCTATGTGAAGATTGCTACTTCTTATGTTCAGAAGTGCACAGCTTCGCATTCCAGTCTCAAATTACCTTCAGGTGTTACAAAGAATGATCAGAGCACCACCGCAGAAAAACAGTATTAAGGTCCGTAGCTCTACGGACTTTGATACTGTTTTTCTGTGGTGGTGCTCTGAACATTCTTTTTAATTTATGTGTTGGGCTTCCTCCCTAAATAGGACACTATTGGGATGACATAGTGTCCTTGTTTTCATCGAGCATGCCATACCTACTTATGAGTGCTACACTTTCCTGAATCTGTGTATGTGCTAGCATCTCGACTACCATTGTCATCCTATTTTGATTGTATATTACCTTCAGGTGTATTAGGGTGCATTTGTAACAAGACTGAGTTATGGCCGAGGCCAGACACCAAAGGCACACTTTGCGCGGCTCCATGACTAGCACCTGCTCCCTGCAGTTCCAGCACAGCTGAATTGTGTGATTTTTCAGTGGGGACATCATGCCCTAGCACACTGTTGAAAAGATGTTTAGAATCCTCTGAAGACTGACAAATGTGGGAGCGGGGCTCTGTATCTACGTCAGAAGTAATGGAACGAAAGAAACTGATGTCAGAACACAGGTGTGGTGTGTATATTCAGCTTAGTCTCTTCCAGGGAAGTGAGCAGTTAGTGCGGAGCCACATGACACCACCAATTGGTGCACAGGCGCATTTGCTTGAAAAATCTCCGGACCAATTTTGCCACCAAGGGATATTCTAAGGTGAGAAGTCTGCGATTAGAACTATCCATCAGAATGATTTGCTGTAATTTTGTCAGTACAACAATTATCAATCACTTGTGTTAACTTCTGCAGGAGACGAGTTAATTAAAATGTTTACTATGGAAAAAATATTTTTACACAAACTAAGATTCATCTAAATAGTATCTGAAACATAGGAAAATTGCAGTCCTTTGGCAGAATAGCCGGCTACTCTTTGAATAAAGCAAAAACACAGATTATTATAAACAACAAGGTGCAGTGCTCAGATAGTCGAGTGGTAGAATCAGGTATATATTTGGGGATAGAAATAACAGCGAATCTAGATAGCGTGGTGGAAAGAAACATTGAACCAATAATTTTAAAAGGAAAACAAGGGATCTAGACAGATGGCATAACCTACATTTTACATTAGTAGGGCGAGCAAATATAATAAAATTAATGCTGTTGCCAAAATTGCTATATGTCTTTCGGGCAATCCCTCTAACATTCGATCAAAAATGGTATATCACTTTGGAGCAGATGGTAAACAGGTTCCTATGGGCGCATGGGAAAACGAGGCGGACCCAGAGATATATGGCACTCCTTAAAGAGAAAGGCGGGTGGGCAGTTCCAGACTTTAAAATGTATCACTGGGCGGCAGTTTTTCAATATATGGTGGAATTAATTGGGGGAGCACCAGAGCAAGTAGGTGTGGGCAATTCGGTATATGCAGTGCTGATGGGGGTGGAAAATATAAAAAATCTGCTTTTAAAGTACACTGAGTTTAGCTACTACAAAAGGACGAAATTTAAAACCCGGATTGCAGCATAGAAGATATGGGCTGCATTTAAAAAGAAGTATGGACGAGAAAGATACAATGCATACAAATGACTATTAGATAAACCGCTACCGCCAGAGATATTTGCAGACTCAGTATTTAGAGAGTGGGGTCAGAAGGGCATTGTGAGCATTAAGGATTTGATGGGGGAACACGGGATGTACCAATTTGCGGAAATACAACAGCACTACGGGGTGTATACAAGAAGTTTTTATAAATACCTACAAGTGAGGAGATTTTTTACTACGAAAAAGGGGGGCCCACCTGGGTTCAGTGAAAATGTGGTGATGGAGTATGTGGAGAAACAGGGGGGTAGCACGATTAAAAGAATTTACTTTGAACTGATAGAAAGTAGAGAGGATGATTTAGGGAAACCAGGAAACAAATGGGTAGAGAGATTGGGGGTAGGGCAGGAAAATTTTCAGCTATCATTGGAATTAGGCAGGAATACGCTATGCTGTGCAGCCATGCAGGCGCAACACTACAAAACCATCTTCTCACCCTACAATTCGCCAGCAAAAATTGCGCAATGTGGAGGCACCTCCGGAATTACATGCCCGTGCTGTAATAGCTCGGAAGCCGGGATCGTGCACGTTTGCTACCTGTCCAACATTGCTACCATTACATAAAGAAATCTAAATGTTTTTGGAGAACGCTATGGGTATTATCCCGGAGCTGACACCAGCAAGGCTGGTCTTGGGAGTGGATGGGCAGTGTGTAGCCAATACATTTTTTTTTTGTAGCTATGGCGGTGTTGAGACTTTGTGTGACATCAGCTTGGAAAGACCCGGCATCACCCACTTTTCATCAATGGCTGGCAAGGCTACTATCTATATACAACTTGGAGAGGGAGATATATGCAAGGAAAGGTAAAAGAGGGAGGAAGCTAGGTTTACAAATATGGGAACCTATGGAAATCTGGAAGAAAGGATAGAATGAGGGCAATAGGGCATGGTTAAGCTTTCCTTTTGTTTTAGGGGCTCTTTTTATTAGTAGATGTTCTAGATGGGGGTTTTTCACTTTTTTTTAAATTTATTTATTTATATATTTATTTTTCTCATACTTGTAATCTCCGCTTTAGGATAACCTCACGTAATTGTTTTCTGAAATTCTCCCCCTCTCTGCCTTATTGATTTTCTCATCTCTGTCATTTTTTCTCCATTATTTGTTTGTTTTTTCTTCTTACTGTCTTAATTGATGATTCTTATCAATATAAGTACTGAATTTGTATATGTACAACAATAATGGTGTTTTGCTGCTTGTAAAGTGTCATGCCCCCGAGGCGGGAGGCGGGGGGGGGGGGGGAGAATGTGGGGTAAATACCTAATAAAAATATATATCAAAAAAAGGAACATTGCAGTCCTTCTGCGTTAATGAGAACAGCTAGTTTTTTGCATCTAAGCCAAAACAAAATTCATATGCCTTAACCCTTGGTAGGTTTCAATCTACAAACCCTTCAGATCCAATAAAATTTTGAGAATGTGACAGGACTATCTTCCGGAGGCTGAGCACTCCTGAAACAGACATCTTGGACCTCTTCTAGAGATGGCTGAACACTTCCTAAATAAGAACAGTGAGTATATTCCTATACTCTTTGCCAATACTCCACTGTACTAATGCCTCTGCTCAAATTCAAGAAATGCTGTCCAACTACATAGCACGTGAGCACATAAAGCAAATGAAGCATCTTGACCAGGCAAGCGATTTCAGAAAAAAAGGGGAGGCAGAGTATATACATTGCCCTTCAGGGCGATGGATTACACGTTGGGTTGCCGGAAAAGCCTCCTTCTGTGCCTACTAACCCTGTCTACTTTAAAGGTGCTCAATTTTAAAAGCTTTTTTGATGATATTACCATGAAGGTATTATTAACTTTTTCTGTTAATCCTACTTGCACTGTTTCACACTCGCATGAATCCACATTTGCTGAGCTAAGGTGGAGCAAGTTTCCCACTTCAATATTTTGTTATGTGCCTTTTAAAGAACATATGCTATGTCCATGGTCTATTTCTGCTAGGCCTTCTGAAAGCAACCAGTCTAACTTGAAAGTTAAAATGCTTGAAACTAGACACACAGGAAGAGCCAGGGCTTATATACCCAGCAGAATTTACAGTTGTCAACTAGATGAGGTCACGCGTCTTTAGTTTCCCTGACAGAGAAAGTGAAGGGGGACAGATTAATTTAAAACCGGCAGACTGATTATCTTCCTAATACGCGGATATGACGCAGAAGGGACCATTCAGTAATCCACCAAAGAAAAGAAAATGCTGAAAATGGGAGGAATAGGTCAGATAAAAGTACACATGCTTTCCCAGCATTAGTTTTAAAAGGTAACAGAAAGGTAATTCTACAGGAAGCAATTTAAAGGAGAGATAAAGGACTTTCTCTTCAAGCCATACAAGAGATCAGGAGTACATGTATTGCATTTACAATAACAATAACGAAGTTGGGAAAAAGCTGCCTTCTCATTTTGCTCAAACTTACCCCATCTTCAGCCTGGAGCTTTCGCCTCTTCTTAACTTTCTCTGGCATGAGTTTCTCCACTCTCTCTACATTGGATCCTGTTCCATACTCTTCCTCAAAGGATTGCCAGGACTCCAGAAGCATAAGTCGTTCTTCCTTTTCTTCACAATTTCTCATAGCTTTGTTGGCCTCTTCATAAATCTGCCTGCATTTGGACACATTTTCTTCCATTTCTGATGAAAGTTCAAACTGAGCATAACTGATCCATACCTGAGAAATGAGCAGCATGGATTAAAATTCATGAAAGTTATGCTAGAGCGCGCACGCACACAAACACACAAAACACGTAAACTGTCTGATGGAGTTATATGTTGAAACATTAAGGTCAAGAATAAACAAATCAAGTTGTGAAGAAATATTTTAGGAAACTGTAAATAATGTAACTCATTACAAAATACCTTAACATGCTGAGTGCGCTGAAGTAGTCGGCGGTAAAGATTTCTAGTTTTCTCATACTCCTCTTGTTCAATTTCAAAATCAATATAGGATTTCCACAGCACCTACGAAAATGAATTAGTTCAATTACAATACGTTTCTTAAAAGATTAAAAGATTTAATGACAAACATTATGGTATTACACTTTTCATTGTAATTTTTATTATTAGTATTGATAAATACTCAATTAACAAAACCTTGTAACCAATATAGAAAGAAAAAATGAGTCGGCACAATGTGTAAAGCAATCATAACTCTCTAGAAACAGGATAAGGTATTCTTTCGAGAGACAGGTCACCATTATAAAGCAGTCAAACGCCATGTGCTCAGCATGCACATCCTTCCACAAACCCATACTGGTTATTAAGCTATTGAGGAAAAAAGTAAGTAAGCAAAACCTAAACAGACTGCTTCGTTGTGCTAGAGGTCTCTCAAGAATGGACAAGGGCCCAACATATAACAGAAACTCTTACTAGTGGGTGATGGAGGGCTTCCACTAAATAAATGGATCAAATTCAGAGGGAATCCTCTTGTATACATTGAGAATCTTCACCATATCTATGGCTAAAATGTAACAACAGACAGCAATAGGGTGCTTAAAGATATCTCCCTCAGCGAGCCTAAAAAAAGGCTCCGAAAAGGTGATGCAAGGGGTGTCTCCCAAGCAAAGAAGACTTTACATTTTTCAACTGAATGTCCCTTTCAAAGTATGCACTGAAGGCACTCACTACAGTATTAGGCATGAGAGTCAATGAGATTTTTAATGAAACATTCTGTTGAATATTTTGTCTTTAGTACATTTTCAAACGTTTCCCATTCTGTAACGCAAGAGTGGCAGTTATCTGGTTAAACAGGCACTCGCGTGCTAATTTTACTTCGTACCCATAGTAACTAACAGATCCTTTGTAAGAACCTTGATCACTCACTTACATTTATTTACCTCCGAAAAGTGATTGGTTTAACTCTCCTAGGATGTAGTTACCTTTCCAACACGAATACATGTATCAATCAAAGAGATTGCTAAATATATACATAAATATGGAATTTGCAATCTGTGTAAATGGGCAGTTTTACATAGGAATGAAACACCAATTTTCATTTTATGTTCAAGTCAAAATAAGCTGCTTACCTCTGGCATGTCTAATCGTGGCTGACTGATTGCCAATTCATATATGCCCCTTGCTCTCTCAGTATCACCAAGTATGGTCTCCAATTCTGCAAATTTAATCCAAGATGTGCAATTTTCAGGTGCAAATTCCAGGAATTTTTCATATAGTTTTCGACACCGATCAAACTCTCGCAGTTGCAGTTCCAATTCAATGTAACCTTTAAATAACTTGTTTTTTGGGCATTTTCCAATTGATGTGCCCTAGGTAAGTAAAATTAAAACAAGTGGTTATGAATATGTAATGAAGAGGATACAAGCTCATTATGAAGAAACTGATAAATGTCTTTATTTTTTAACTCTTTCGCTGCAGAGCCCATTTAGGCTATTTGTGGTAGTTTGCGCATAGGCCTACATAACTTTTTTTAGGTCTCGGGCCTAGCTTTGCACTGCGTGAGGCATTTTGTAAACGAAAAACGGGGTTTCAGCAGTCACTTTGGACTGTGAAACGCTTGTGCGTTTGTTTTATTGTATTGTGTTACCCCATTGGCCTTTGCGTGCGTCTTATTTTAAAAGACTGCACGCAATTGACCCGAAGCACGCGCATAGCTCCTCCCATGACCTATTGGTGCCTATTACGCGCACCAAGCGCGTAATCGACACCAATAGGCCGTGGGAGGAGCTATGATTGTGCCCACACAGGCGTGACGTGCGCCACTTATTCTTGTCCTGTGTTTTGTGCTCAGGGTCCTCCCCTGCCCGGCTCCTCCGCATCCTCCTCCACCCTGGCAAAGCGGACCCCCTCCTTGCCCTCTGCCCCGGCAGGAGCCAATGGCGGCCAGAGGGCGCTGCTAGGCAACGGCACGGCCGGGGGCTCCTACTCGGAGGGAGAGCTGGTGCCCGAAGCACTCCTGTCCCAAGGCGGCTCCGGAGAGAGCCCAGTGCACCCGCCGGCGGTGAATGCTGCCTGCATGCATACGTGCCTCGTCTGCGCTCTGCTGGGGGGTGCCTGCGCGCACTTCTGGGGGGAGGAGGGGAGTGCCTGCATGCATTCTCTACTTCTGTGCGCCGATGGGGGTGTGCGCCTGCATGCTTGCCTCGTCTCCGTGCTGCTGGGGGGTGCCTTAGTGCACTTGTGGGGGAGGGGAGGGTGCCTGCGTGAAGTACCTCTGTGCACTGCTGAGGTGTGTCTGTATGCTTGCCTCATCTCCGCTCTGCTGGGGGTTACTTACCTGATGTACCTCAGTGCACTGCTGGGGGGGGGGGGGGGTGCCTGCGTGCACTTCTGGGGGGAGGAGGGGAGTGCCTGCATGCATTCTCTACTTCTGTGTGCCGATGGGGGTGTGCGCCTGCATACGTGCCTCGTCTCCGCTCTGCTGGGGGGGCCAGCGTGCACTTCTGGGGGGGGGGGTCTTTGTGCATTTCGGGGGGTGAGCCTGCGTACATTCTCAACTTCTGTGCACTGCTGGGAGTGTGCGCCTGCATTGTCTCCTTCTGTGCACTGCAGGGGGTGTACGCCTGCATGCTGTACCTCTGTGCACTGCTAAAGATGCGTGCCTGCAAGCACTACTTATGTGCGCTGCTGGGAGTGTGTGCCTGTCTGTTCTGCTGCTGTGAAATGCTGGGGTGTGTCTCTGCCTGCTCTGCCACTGTGAACTTCTGGGGGTGTGCGCATATCCGCCATGTTTCTGCAACCTTCTAGGAGCGTGCCGGTCTGTTCTAGATCTGTAAAATGATGGGCGTGAAGCTGCTTGCTCTACTTACATGTACTGCTGTGAGGATTACCTGCTTGCTGTATCTCCGTGATTTGTTGAAACGAGTGCCTCTCTGTTCTACCTATGCGACCCGCTGGGAGGTGTGTTTGCCTGTTCTATATCGGGACTCCTAGGAGGCCTGCCTAACTGCTCAGATATGTGCCTGCCTGCTCTATCTCTGTGAACTAATGGCATGGGAGGCTAGTCTGTCTTGTTTCCTGATGGACACTGTTTCTGTATCCCATGGGCCGTACATCCCGATGTGCTGCAAAATAGGTTTGAATCCCAGCGGTGGTGCAAATTGTGCACTAAGGGGTTGTGTGCGTGCCTGGGCGTGTGTGCACATCTGTGTCAGTTTGCCTGTGTATTTGAAAGCATCTTTGTGTGTGTGGGTGTTTGCCTGTGTATGTGAAAGCATCTGAGTCTGGGGATGTGTGCGTCCCTATGTGTGTGTGCCTATATATGTGTACGCATCTGAGTGTGTGTGCGTGTGTACCTGGGACTGTGTGTGCATGCCTGGGCGTGTGTGCATGCCTGTGTATGTTTGCCTGTGTATGTGAAAGCACCTGTGTGTGTTTGCCTGTACTTCTGCAATAGCGGCAGTCCTCTGCTTTTCAAATTCATCGTTCTCTTTGACAGGCTTGGTTGCATTTGTAACTTGGAGGGTCTTCCTGCGATCCAGCTCTCTGCTGTCCACTTGCTTTTTTGTATTGCTTTTGTTTGAAAGAACATTTACTGGTCAATGTGTGAAAGCTCATTACACCCTGGAATCTTAGCTATCAGCTTGCCTTGCACCGAGAGCTTTTGAAAGTTTGTAGACTTCAATCTAGTTTAAATTTTAAAAAGAACATCTGTATTCTCCATGCTCATAAAAAGAATGTATTAACTCTCACCACAAATCCTCAATGGGGATTTGTTAATCACCTATCCGCCAAAGATCGAATATACAAGGTTATTCTTCTGTGATTTTTTTTTCTTTTAGAAATATCATGGCTCTTACATCAGCGGTGTTCTGTTTGTTAACGAAAAGCATGCACAGTTTGCCGCTTCAAAAACTGTATACAGCCTCCCGCGATGCTCAGATAAGTCTGTTTCTGTTGGAGGGCAGAGTCTTCATACAGTCAGGCCTGCAGCCACTCTGGCAGTAGTAGTTGTTTATTAAAATTAGGCCATAGTCAGAGCCAGAGATCCCTTGGATGCTGTCAGATCTCCATCCTCCCTCCCACAGTGGTCCTGGCAGGCTAGCAACAGGACACAGACCCCAGCCTTCCAAGCATCTTCACCATCCCACAGCACCCACTTTCAACATTTCACAGCGGGGCCACTCAGTTCAGGAAACATGCCGTGCCGACAGCCGGCACTTTTTAATATTAGCCAAATGTGGTATAATACGTAACTAGTTTTGAAAAAAATTAAGTAAACAGAATTTAGTAGGATCATGTGTAAGATCTTACTGGGTGGCCCTTGGCGGTGACTTATTTGTGCGGTGAATTATGCAGTACATGGGATGACGAGGAGCGCATCTGGGACTCAACATCTATTTTTGCAAGTTCCCTGGAATCGCTCTTTAAAAGGTGTGTAACTGTGCCCTTGGTGTCTGTCTCTCACTCTGTGTTTCGGTCTGTGTCTCTGCCTGTGTGTCTCTGCCTGTGTGTCTCTGCCTGTGTGTCTCTGCCTGTGTGTCTCTGTGTGTGTCTGTGTCTGTGTGTGTCTGTCTCGGTCTGTGTATTTTTGTCTGTGTTTCTGTCTGTGTGTCTCTATGTCTCTGTCTGTGTGTGTCTGTCTTTGTATATCTGTCTGTGTGTCTCTATCAGTATCCAGTTAGGCGCATGGTTACTCACAAACTTTCTTTCGGGGTGGTGGAGGGGGGGACATTTACAGGGTGGTTTGTGCCAAGGGTGGCAACGTTGGGGGCGGGGTCAAGGGGGGCGAGGCTAGAGACAAAAAACACTTGTGATCAAGAGATTGAACACAAGCCCCTGCAGTGGAGCATTAGTCCACTGAGCCACCACACCCAGCATACACATGTCTGTCTGTCTGTGTGTGTGTCTCTCTCTATCTGTGTGTCTCCGTCTGGCTGTGTGTCTCTGTCTGGCTGTGTGTCTCTGTCTGGCTGTCTGTGTGTCTCTGTCTGTCTGTCTGTGTGTCTCTCTCTGTCTGTGTGTCTCTCTCTGTCTGTGTGTCTCTCTCTGTCAGTGTGTGTCTCTGTGTGTGTGTGTGTCTCTCTCTCTGTGTGTCTCTGACCTATTGGTCTTGCATTATTTAGCATTGCCAATAGCTCAAACTTAAATAATGCGAGACCTATTGCATTGTAAATGCTTGTTTCTTGTATGGTATCCATGCCAAATTTGTGGCCTTTTTATCACACATCCTGGGGTTCCCAAAGGTAACCCGGGATTGTGGATTCCCCTGGAGGGGGATATGGAAATAGCCAAACTATAGATACATTTTGAGTTTTTAGGGAAAAAAGGAAAAAAGTGCTCTGAATAAAATTGTCTGTTTTTTTCCATAAAATTGGAATCAACAAACGGTTTGATGTGCTAAAGTCACTATCTTCCAAGTTTACAGAAACATGCAGAGTTGGATGAAAAAAACACATTTTTTACCACGGTTTTGGCATTTTACAAATAGGTAGCCCATTTTTCCTATATTTTGTGCTTTCAACCTACTACCAGTTTGAAGTGCAAACCAGTGTGAACCCCATGGGTGATCCAGAAAAGCAATCGATTTCTGAAAAGTAGACAACATTCTGTATTCAGCATGGGTCATATGTGTAGACCCCTCAATGTTTCCCAAAAAACCTAGCTGAAATATTGAAAATGTGTAGGAAAAAAACAGTCATTTGTGGCAATATTTCCATCTGTAACTTTGCCACAATAGTGGATTTACAAAAGCAATGTACCATTACGTCGACTAGACCCTTTTGGTTGTCGGGATAAATAGGGTTTGTAGGTTGTACAAGAACCCTAGGTGGCCAGAGCCAACAACTGAGCTGTATCGTAAAATGGTTTTATGTTCTGCACCTTATAGAGACATAGGTACATACAATAAATGTTTTATAGTAATATGTAATGCAGTTACCTTGATGAATCAAGTGGGGATCTTAATTCATTACACTAAACATGACTTATGACATCATGTAATAGTCATAGACAACTCTGTTGTAGCTGTAAACGGAAATCTGTTTACCTATTCAGTTGTAGTAACAGTATTAACAAAGAAAGGAAATTAAACAGTGTTATTTGTCTCCCCCCCTCCAATCCAACTTCCCAACTCTACTGGCCCTTCTCAATCGCACATTGTGGTCAATAGGCTGCGACTCGTGTATCACCACTAACGCCAGCGGGGGTAGTACAAATGTGCATGGTAAAGTTGTTCAACAGAATTATGCTCAGGGTTACTGGTTTGTGCAGGGGACTGATGTATTGAACATGTCTATTTTTCCTGTGCTCTGGGACAGGTGCAGGTTTGTGTGCCTTAAATGCTTCCATTATTAGATCCCAATCCATTGAGATTAGTTTTTTTCCGTAGCCCTCGGGCTTCTTCTCGTCGGATGGAAGTAATTTCTGCACTACCCCACAGTTTAGACCAATTCATATGTTGAAATATGTACATTGAAAAATAGATATCAAGGTACCCTATGTATTTAATGGGCACAAGCTATAGTTTAGGAATAGTGGTATTTTTACATCTCTGATTTTGTGAGTACCTGTATGACCATGTTGTTTAGAGGGTATTTTTCAAAATGTCTTTTTTCTTACACACTGGCTTACATTTGGAAGGCACAAATTAAGTGAAATCCAAATGGTAATAAATATCTTACTACTCTATGTCTCTTCTGATCAAAATGATCCTCACTTGTGTGGGTAGGCCCGTGACAGCAAACGACTCAAAACACAGCATGGATACATCACATATTTCCACTCAAAACAAACCTATTTACTGCAAAGTGGTTAGCGGTGGTGTTTGGGCCTAGGTCAGCCAGCACCTAGGGAACCTTAGCAAACCTGTAAATGTTGTACAACTAGACACCTAGGGCAATCCAGGATGGCATGACATGCATGGTTCTCACCAGGTTGTTTTACCCAGAATTCCATGCAAACCTCAAATTTTGACTAACTAAAACATATTTTCCTCACATTTCTGTGATGAAAGTTTCTGGAATCTGCAGGGAGACACAAACTTCCTCCATTGATCATTCTCCTAAGTCTTCTGATAAAAATGGTACCTCACTTGTGTGGGTAGGCTTAGTGCCTGCAACAGAAAACTGCCATAAATGCAATATGGATACACCACATTTTTTCAGTCACAACTGATCTGTTTTTTGCAAACTAGGTAGCGGTGGATTTTGGGCTCTAGCTCAGCCGGCACCTAGGGAAATATAGCAAACCAATACATTTCTTAAAACTAGACACATAGGGGAATCCAGGATGAGGTGACTTGCATGGCTCTCACCAGGTTGATTTACCCAGAATCCCTTGCAAACTTTGACAAAAAACTAATTTTTCTCACATTTCTGTGATGGAAAGTTCTGGAGTCTGCAGAGAGCCACAATTTTCCTTTCACTCAGCATTCCCCCAAGTCTTCTGATTTTTATTTTGAAAGTTTTATATAGCGCGGACAAGATCTTTGCAGATATCAGAGCGCTTTACAAAGAAGGGGTACATGAGGGAGCATAGTCAAACAGGTAAGTCAATGAAGCTAACAGTACAATAGGTGGGGGCAAAGCCAATCATGTAAATCAATAATACAAATAAGCAATGGGGTCAAACAAGTAGTTCAGATCGGTGCAGAGTCTTTAAAGAGTCCGAAATAATAGTTCAGGTGTATTTAGCCATGAGGATAGCTTTTACTTCTTTCTTAAAGAGTGTTGTGGAAGAGATGAGCCTGGTTTCGGGAGGGAGTGAGTTCCAGATCCTGGGTGCCATTCCTGAGAAGGAGCGTTTATAGGTTTTTTCCTTCCGGAATCTTCGAGGTTTCAGCAGAAGATATTTTGTGCCTCTAGTGTTTCTGGCGCTGCCAGAGATTGTCAGCTTCTGAGTGAGGTAGCCGGGTGAGTTCAGGTGTACCGCCCTGTGTGTCAAGCAGGCGATTTTCAGATGTATTCTGGCTTTAAAAGGCAGCCAGATCAGGGATTTCAAGTCAGGGGAAATGTGAGAGTGCTTTTTTGACCCAGTGATTAGTCTCGCTGCAGCGTTTAGAGAAGCTCTTAGGGGTGCGGTAGTAGTTAGGGGGAGTCCGCAATGGTCCTTCACTTGTGAGGGCAGACATAGTGTTCGCAACAGGAAAGACCCCAAAATAAAACATGGAGTCGTCAACATTTCCGGTCATAAAAATGATATGATTTGGCAATGAGGGTAGCAGTGTTTTTTTGGCCAGGGATCAATGGCTACCAAAGGACACCTACCAAACCTAGTAATTAGGAAAACTAGACACCCAGGGTAGTCCACGGTGGCATTTCTCACATGATCCAACAATGGGGCAGGGCCCTGGTGCATGTGACAGGCAAGCATCAAATCAAGGTCAATAGGAGTCTCGCGGAGCGACTAATCAACCCTGGTTTGATTTGTGCCTGTCGGGGGCACTAGACCAAGTCACACAAGTGGGGTAGCATTTTTATTGGGACAAGTAGTGGAACGCTGGGGGGTAGAAATCTTTTGGATTCCTGCTGATTCCGGACGTTTACGTCACAGAAATTAAAAGGAAAATGCGTAGTTTTAGGCAAAGTTTGATTTTCGCAGGGCATTGTGGGTAAGACAACTTTGTGGGATCCACAGAAGGCATACCACCCTAGACTCCCCCCTATGTCAAGTTCTCTGAAATGTCTGGGTCTGGCAGGTTTCCCAAAGTGACAGCTGACCAAGCTCACAAGTGCAGCCATTCAGCATAGAGGTAGAACGATATTGGGACCTATTCCAACTCTGCTACCCATATGTATAATAAAAAAAAATTAAAAATATCCAAAATCAAAATTGCCCTTCTTGCCAAAAAGAAGGGGATTATTTAGTTTCCAGGGGGCATAAAGACTGGTTATGGTCAAATGGGAGGAGGAGGCTAAGTCCAATATGTGGGAAGATGGGTGGGCCACCTCCACAATTTGTCTTTCTGCAGAAAGACTGATGCAGGTCATCGGAGGGGTGAGGTTAGGGCTGGCCGCCCCCCATCCACTTCTTCACAAATAAATAATTACTGGTGTATAGTGGGCTGTCTGTGCCCCCCCCCCTCCCGGGGGGAGAAATACATTTGGACCTGGTGGTAAGGGGAGCATTAGCCCGTTGCCAGGAGGGGAGCTCCCCACTCCAGATATAATCGCTGGTGGTATAGTGGGCTTACTGCCCCCCGCCAGGGGGCAAAATGACTGGTGGGGGTTATATGGGTGGGTGGAGGCTAGGCCTGATGCCTGTGTGGGCCACCCGCACCCATAGGAGGGGGTGTGTTAGCAGAAAGACTTTTGAGCCGAGGAGCACTAGCACATTGCGGGGGACAGGGGGGGGGGAGGGGGGCAGAAAGGCTGCTGGGGGTTATATGTGTGGGTGAGGGCAGAGTGGATGTAACTGCCTTCTATCCCCCCCCGAAAAATACTTTTGGGGCTGGGTGGACGAGAGAAGTATCCCTTAAAAATCATCACAGGGGGTCTAATGGGTGGATCTCTGTTTGGGAATCACTCTCCTGCAGCGTTACCCAAGCAGGGATCCACTGGGGAATAGTACCATTGGGAAGGGAGAACCAACCCCTCCCCCCTGGGAGCTCCCAGACCTGTCCTTAAGCCCCCCTTTGCAGTCTGTTTTAAAGGTACCACAACCCTCTTCGAGGTAGCGCGTAAGGCTACCAACCTGGCCAGCACCTCTGTACCCGGAGGCCCCAGGGCAGGTAAACCCTAACTACTGGTAGTACTTTGGACCTCACTCTCCTACCACCTGAAGACCTGAAGTGGACCCCCGGAAACCTACTACAAGTACCTGTATACCGTAAGTCTTTTTCTCCCATTGGAAAGCATTACACATAAAGACGCATTTAAGTGAACATTTTACTTTCCTGTGGAATTCAATTTTTAAAAAAGTACATTCTTGCCGATGAAGTTCTTGGCATCAAAATCTATATAAAAATAGGAGGTACTTTTCTAAATTGGTCTTGGATTTAATCTTTGAGTATGTGACATTTATTGCCTCTAAGACCCTCCCTCGGATAGGTGTAAACTGCTTGGGGTAGACCTTCCTGCATTGTCATCCTCCCTTTTAAACTCCGCACCTAACTTAGAGGGCTTATCCTCTATCTCTCAAGCCGCTGCTATCGACACCTGGCTTGCCGAAGGCTGCGTCACGGTAGCCCCATTACGACGGATATCAACCCGAAGATCCAAGGAGTCGAATCAGTGGTTTGGTGATGACTTGAAGACCAAGAAGTTGACTCTCCGGCGGGCCGAGAGGCAATGGAGAAAAGACTATTGCCCTCTATTAAAAACTCATTATTTGACGGTGCTGAGCGATTACAAAAGGGCCATACTAAAGGCTAAATCTGAATATTTCTCAACAAAAATTCTTATGGCAGAGAACAAATCTAGGGAGATCTTCTCCATCGTTCAGGACTTGGCCTATTCTGACAGGGCCACCCTTAAGCCCCCCCCACTCAATCCCTCTGTGATTCTTTGAATGTTTATTTTTTAGAAAAAATTAGTAATATCAAAGCTAATATCCCACTTCCCTCCCCCACCTTCTCCGAGCCTTCTCCCCCTTCTGTTCACTGTTGTCTTTCCTCTATCCCCCCGCTTACTGAAGAAATGTTTATAAAAATACTTCCCAAAGTAAAGTCTGGCTCCCCGGCGGATATCTGTCCAGCCCATATTTTGCAACAGATTTACTCTGTTTGCCCTAAACCGCCAATCTCCCTTCTTAACAACTCATTGGCCCAGGGGGTGGTAATTCCAGCACTTAAAACCGCCACCATAGTGCCCATTCTTAAAAAGCCTGGCGCGGACCCCTCTGCTCCAGTCAACTATCGTCCCATCTCTCTCCTGCCCTACTTGGGCAAGGTGCTGGAGCGACACGTAACATCGGTCCTCAGTGCCCATGTGGAAGCCAATGGGGGCCTAGCGTCCCGCCAGGCAGGCTTTCGGCCTAGGCACTCCACCGAGTCTGTCGTGGTGTCGGTCCTTAATAACCTCAGGGAGGGCATGGACCAAAACTGCCGCCAGGCTCTGGTGCTCCTCGATCTTTCCGCCGCTTTCGATACGGTGGATCATTCCATCTTACTTTCCCGTGTCGGAGCGGCGGGGGTCGGGGGCTCAGCCCTGGTCTGGCTATCGTCCTTCCTGAGGGACCGCACCCAGGCGGTCCGGTTAGGGGATTTCTCAGCTACCCAACTCAAAGTCACATGTGGTGTCCCCCAGGGTTCTTCTCTTTCCCCTCTTTTGTTCAATCTTTATATCTATCCTCTGATTTTCGCACTTCAGCAACTGGAGGTCACTGTCTACAATTATGCAGACGACCTCCAGCTCATCTTCAATCTGTCCTCTTCCTCTCACTCTATTTCCAATTTTCAGTCTATTATGATTTTTATCAGGGACTGGATGAACCACAACCATCTGAAGTTGAACCCTGACAAAACAGAATTGGTCCTTACGGGTGGTTCCTCCAGTCCCTGGAATTCTTCCTTTTGGCCTTCTTCTCTTGGATCCTCTCCCACACCCTCTCCCTCAGTTAAGACTCTGGGCATCAAACTCAACCATCATCTCAACCTTCACTCACAAATCAGTTCTGTTGTTTCTTCCTGCTTTCTTGTTCTTCGAACTATTCGCTCTGTCTCTCGTTTTTTCTCTCCTCCTGCACTTAAGCTAATCATGTCCGCTCTGGTTGTTTCCCGGCTGGACTATGCCAACGCCCTCTACAACGGCATCCCAGCGTATAGTCTGCGGAAGCTCCAGCTGGTTCAAAACCAGGCGGCCAGATTGGTGCATGGCCTCTCTCGTTCCCACCACTCTACCCCTCTATTGAAGGCACTACACTGGCTACCTGTTAGGGAGCGATCCCTTTTTAAAACAGGCTGCATGGTCTTTCAGGCCCGCCAGGGCACTGCCCCTGCTTTCATCTCTTCATTGTTAAAAGAATATACCCCTGCTCGTGAGCTTCGCTCATCTACTCAAGCTCTTCTTCAGGTTCCCCGGTACAGACGTAAGAAATGGGGTGGAACAAATTTTTCATTCCTAGCACCATCCTTCTGGAATTCCCTCCCCGACCACTTA
Organism: Lissotriton vulgaris; assembly: GCF_964263255.1. Lineage (NCBI taxonomy): Eukaryota > Metazoa > Chordata > Amphibia > Caudata > Salamandridae > Lissotriton > Lissotriton vulgaris. The sequence continues at coordinate 153,158 of NW_028241558.1, forward strand.
CGTCTGGCCACACAATATTCCACTTTTAGAAAAGATCTCAAGACCTTTCTATTCACTCAGGCTTTCTGCAATGTAAACTGACCCCCCTTTTTTAGGTTTTGACTGGCCATGCGCTTTGCGCATGTGCCAAAAAACCTCTTGAGTTGTGTGTGTGGCTTTGGGTCGGCCCTCGTCATTGATTGGCTGGCTCCGTAAACGGAGCCTTGCCATTGGACGAGGGGCCTGTCCGTCAATGCCGGACCAGACACGGGGGCGTTCCCGAGATTCTTTGGCTTTTGCCGACGTCACGCGACGTCAGCTGAAAGCCGGGAACGCCCCCGAATCTGGTCCGGGATTGAGGGCACCCGCCTTCCTGCTCCTGTGCGATGGCCGGTATAGAGGCAGGCAGTCAGTCAGTCCGAAGCGCTGTGCTTCCCCTGAGCGCTTTTTGTGCACAGCCGTTTTGCCCGTGAAAATCACCGCCGCAGCCCCGGGGCCGCGGAGAAGCCGAGGGAACCACCACTGACGTCACCCGGGAGCCGCGCTACCATTGGTTCAGGCTGCGGGAGGCTTGCCGGGCGACTTGCGCGGTGATTGGCTGCTGGAGTGAGGAGAAACCAGGAAGCGGACGGGAGGCCACCCCCGCTCCTGCCGGGAAGAAGAAGGAACCGTCCTCCGGCGAGGCTCTCCCGAGGAGAGAGCCCTGCCACCGTCACCCAGAAGAGCCCAGCGGAGAGGAGCCGCCGCCGCCTCAGACAACCGGTGAGTGCGGGCGGGCTCCGGGTCGCTCCTATGCGTAGGGGAGTGCCGTGGGCAGGTTGATGTGCCCAGAGCGGCCCCGTTGCAGGCGGGCCGCTCCAACTATCACCCCAGTCAGCCTCGAAGAAGGCTACGTGAAAGCTGCACCCGCCCGGAGGCGAAAGATCGGCAGCATCAGTCAACAGTGCACCACTCTTGCACCGGTCGGTGCTTGCTGCGTTTGGGTGTCACTTAACTCCGTCCAGGCTGCCAGGCACAGGAGAGAGGCCGCACGGCAAGTGTCACTCGATGCTCAGCATACGTGAAAGCTGCACCCGCCCGGAGGCGAAAGATCGGCAGCATCAGTCAAGTGCACCACTCTTGCACCGGTCGGTGCTTGCTGCGTTTTGGGGTTTCCTAATCTCTTCCTTCTGTGACACACCAAAGACTCACCTTTAAAGTGGTTCAACGCCCGGTGCTCAGGATCACACGTCTCGCCGCTCGGCCGGGGCTCCCTGCACTAAAACTCACTCAGAGGAAAGGTGCGCGTTTGGAAGCCTCCAGTGACCCCGCGGATGAACGCCCCTGCCGGGGTCTGGCCCCTTTACACGTGTAGAGATTGGATATCTGATGGCAGCTGCACCCGGGCAGGAGGGCTCGTCCAGCCGTCGGCCCCGCCCTGGGATTCACAGCAAGGTGACCCCCCTCCTGCCTGACCCTCCAGCAGACACAGCCCTCCTGAATTAAAGCTATATGGGGGCGTCGTGGCCCTCGGATCCCACCCGCATCCACCTATGCACACATATATGTACAGATACACATCTAGCAGCTGCACCCGGGCAGGGGGGCTCGTCCAGCCGTCGGCCCCGCCCTGGGACTCACTGCAGACGCTGCCCCTCTTAAGTGACAGCTGTAGGGGGCGTCGTGTCCCTCGGATCCCACCCGCTTCGAGCAATGCACACATAAATAAACAGATAAAGATCCGATGCTGCGGCAGGACAGAAACACACCCCATGGATGAACCTCACGTGTCCTCACCTCACAAGACCCTATAGAGGCCCCCCCCCCCCCCCGCAGTACAGGGCAGATAAGAAAGACAGGAGACCTCACCTGTGCCCACGAGGGCCGCGGCCAGGAGGCAGCCCAGCACCGCCTGCATCTCTTCGGGGGTGGAGGGGGCGGCAGCACCGCCGTGTGCGCTGCCCGTGTGATGGGTGTCCGCTGCCCGTGTGATGGGTTGCGGTGTCCGCTGTGATGGGGGTCCGCTGCCCGTGTGATGGGTGTCTGCTGCCCGTGTGATGGGTGTCTGCTGCCCGTGTGATGGATGTCTGCTGCCCGTGTGATGGATGTTTGGTGCACGTGTGATGGGTGTCCGCTGCCCGTGTGATGGATGTCTGCTGCCCGTGTGATGGATGTTTGGTGCACGTGTGTCTTCTGCTCTGCGCTCCGCCCGTCACTCTGCCTCCTCCCCTCCTCGGGGGTGTTTTGCTGTGGGGTGGGTGTGTCGGCGTGACGTCAGAGGGTGGGCTCTCTATAGCCTCTTCTCTCCTGCTGCCCGCCGGGTGTTTTTATTTATTTATTTATTTTATTTATGCAGTTTTATATAGCGCGGACTTTACCCGAAGGCGTCAGAGCGCTTTACAATAGGAACAGAAATGATACAAACTGAGACCATTACACGAACAGCAGATTGCAGAGGCCCTGCGTGTTCTCAGTGTAAACTTTTTCTGTGGTTAGTTAGTAGCCCCCTCCACCCCCCTCCCGCCGATCTCGAATGGAAGAGACCTACTTCAAGGAAAGAGGTGCGGCCTTTTCTCTGTCACTGAAAAACATTGACAGGTGCTAAACAGCCTAATGGAGTTACAAAAAACATAAAATGCCGCGATCTCCCTTTCTCGTGGACAGGGAGAGCCTGCAGAGTTACACCGAGGACTTGGACAAGCAGCGAAACCGGCTCGGCTGCCTGTCAGTACTAAACGCCACACCAGGGATAAATATATGAATGCAGTGCTTCGTTTTGCACAGCGCTGAGAATATATACGCCCCCAAACTACTGATTGCTTCCCAAGCGGTGCACGTGTCTGTCGATCCTCGAAGCCACCCTCCCAGACTAGGTGAGTCGGAGGCTGAACCCTCTGTGCAGCCGGGTTGCTGGTCTGCCGTTTCCACACTCCGGGTGTCCAGAGGCACTATGTTGTGTGGCAACATGCTAATCTTTACAGGACAGACCGGCTTTTCAAGGCCCCGGTCTCTGTAGTGCAGCCTGTGTAAATGCCACAGGAAAATGTCGGCCCTTCACGCAGAACTGTCAAAAAACTGGTAAATGGGCCAGTGAAGTCCACGTGTGTTTGAGGGGAGGATGGGGGTATTTGGGTGATGGGAAGACGGGGTGGAGGATCAAGAGGAGGAGGTGGGCATATGGAGTCGGCGGGCGACCAGCATGTCCCCAGCCTACACCGCCCAGGTGCCCTACAACTACAATCAGCTGGAGGGGCGCTTCAAGCAGCTGCAAGGTGAGTTGCACGCCCGCCGCTTTCTTGTCGGCGTTGCTATGGCACAGGGAGAGGGCGCCTCGGCTGCCTTATGTCTTTGCATGCGCATTCTATAGATTGGAATTAATTGAGCCACCAGGCCCCTACAATAATCCCGCCCACTGGCTAGTCTTGAATGTTCCGACCTGATGTGCAATTTTTCCCGTACTTTTTTAATGCTCTTGCTGTCCAGCCCCTACTTTTGTATTTTTAGTCGTGCTGTTTTCACCACTTAAGCCCTGCGTGTTCTGTGTGGGTGTGTGTGGGGGGCTCTGTGTGGCTGTGTGTGTGGGGGGCTCTGTGTGGGTGTGTGTGTGGGGGGGGGCTCTGTGTGTGTGGGGGGGGGCTCTGTGTGTGTGTGGGGGGGCTCTCTCTGGGTGTTTGTGTGTGGCATTTGCGAGAGATTAAGCTATTGGCATTGTAAACGACAATGCCATTTATTTACGTTACAAAAACATAAATAAAAATAATGTCAAGAGCAATGCCAATAGCTCTAACTTTAACAAAGGCAAAACCATTGCATTGTAAATGCTTGTTTTTCTTTTTGCCAGTTCTCGTCCCTACTGCTAAAGTTGCTTCCACAGCGCCAAGAAACCGCCTGGTGAATGATGCGCTATACAAATATTTTAAATTCAAATTCAAATTCATCTTCCTGAAGTGACTTGCTTTTAGCTTGGGTGCTAGGAACTCACACCTGCAGTTTAAAAACTAAGCGCACCACCAAACAAAGAGAATTTAATTGATATTTCCTTTGCATCCAAAAAGAAAGAGTTGCATTAAACCATTCTAGCAAAACCAGTATGTATCTGCTAACTTGACTTATTAGATTTGCAATGAACATGACCTTTGCAGTCTGCAATGAGGGCATAAAAGTGTTAGTCGGGTGTAGACAAATCACAGCATCAGGGGCAGAGCTGTGTCAAATGTTTAACCCTCTACATCAAACAGACTAATGAAAGTCTTTCCAACAGCTTTTCTATTGAGAAATGTGAAACTTAAGAGTGTACACATGAGGTGCAGTTTAGTTTTGTTTTGTTTCAAAAATAGAAATAGGACACATTCTTAAAACCTTAAGAAGCAAGTATGACCAGCATTAAATCAGGAGCCATTAGGTTGCAAAATCATCATGCAACTGCCAAGTCTCAACTTCCCTTTCGAAATCCTTATGTTTGGAAAATAACAGTAGGGACCTGGTAAGTAGTTCCTGAGTGAGGACAGAATAATATAAAATGTATTCCCAAAACATCATACTCTGTTCTAAACATTTCTACTTACAAATTATTTTGGTTTTCTATGAAATGTAATACACAGACATACTTACCAAAGCTCTTCGAGCTAGAGTAAGAGTTTTCTGTCGTATTTCAAACTGACCGTACAGTAACCACATTTTTGCAAAGGTGAACTGGAAAACAAAAAG